>NC_091564.1:32114448-32119448 GCF_042767895.1 Penaeus vannamei | reverse complement strand
AGGGGGAGTGGGAGGAAAGGGAGTGGGGGAAGGGGGAGGAGGAGGGAGGGGAAAGCAGAGGGGGAAGGGTGGAGGAGGAGGGGGAGAGGAGGAGGGGAGGAAAGGGAGAGGGGGGAGGGGGAGGGAAGGGAGGAGGAGAGGGAAGGGGGGAAGAGGAGGAGGGGGAAGGAGGAAGGGAGAGAAGGGAAGGGGGAGGAGGAGGGGAGGAAAGGGAGAAGGGAAGAAGGGAGGGAAGGGGGAAGGAGGAGGGAAGGGAGAGGGGGCAGGGGGGGGAGGAGGTGAGGGAAGGGGAAGGGGGAAGGGGGGGAGGAGGAGAGAAGGAAGGAAGAGGGGGAAAGGGGGAAGACGAGGGGAGGGAAGAGGGGGAAGGGGGGGAGGAGGAGGAGAGGAGGAGGGAGGAAAGGGAGAGGGGGAGGGCAGGGGAGGGAAGGGGGAAGGGAAGGGGGAGGAGGAGGGGAGGGAAGGGAGAGAGGGAAGGGGGAGGAAGAGGAAGGGAGAGGGGGAAGGGGGTAGGAGGAGGAGAAGGAAGGGAGAAGGGGAAAGGGGGGGCTATAGGGGGACAGGGGATGCGGTTCTGTAGGAGGGAGGGGGAGGGGGAGCTGAAATAGGCTGGATAGGGGATGCGAAATGAAGTTAAAGGGGGTGAGGGGGTGAGGTACTGGAGCAGGGGGAGGGGGGGGAGGGAAAGGGGTTAGGGAAGATGTACCCCATGCGTAAGAGTGGGGGGGGGGGGGGAGGTAAAATGTTGAGGCGTAAGAGGGAGAAAATTGACATAGAAACAAGAAGAGATAAGATAGATATGATAGCAATAGATAGGGAGAAGGAGGGGGAGGTGAAGAGATAGCCTGACATATTCCAAAGAAAAGAATAATAGATGAGAGGTAATGTGATATGATTTTACTTATTCATTTATTTTTCTTTGAGGAGGAGGGGGGCAGAAAGGCCTAAATGGAGAGATATAATAAATATCTCATATGTCTCCCTTCCCTCCTCCTCCGCCACCATTCCTCTCCCTCCCTCCCCCCCATCACCACCCCTCTCCCTCCCTCCCCCCCATCACCACACCTCTCCCTCCCCTCCCTCCCCCATCACCACACCTCTCTCTCCCCTTCCCCCCTCCACCACCACCATCCCTCTCCCTCCCCTCCACTACCACCCTTCTCCCTCCCCTCCACTACCACCACCCCTCTCCCTTCCCTTCCCCCTCCACCACCACCACCCCTCCCCTATCTCTCCCCCCTCCACCACCACCACCCCCTCTCTCCCTCCCCTCCCTTCCCCCTCTTCCTCCCTTCCCTCCTCCCCCTTCCCTCCACCACCACCACCCGTCTCCCTCCCCTCCCCTCCCTTCCCCCCATCACCACCCCTCTCCTTCCCCTCCACCACCACCACCCCTCTCCCTACCCTCCCTCCCCCAACAGACCACCAACCCTCTCCCTCCCCTCCTTCCCCCCATCACCAGCCTTCTCCCTCCCCTTCCCCCCTCCACCACCACCACCACCACCCCTCTCCCCCCCCCCCCTGCCCCTCCAGCCACCCGAAGGTGACTCAGGAGACGAGGCTTGTCAGGGTGAATTTGCGAGGGAGAGTAGGGTGCGCTCCCTCTGTCGTGGGATTGTGAGAGGAAGTGTGTTACTGTTGGTGATGATTTGTTTTAATTGGGAGCCGTTGCGTGTGGCGGTATGGCTCTGTCTGTTTGTCTGTTTGTTTGTGTTTGCTTGTTGTAATTTGTTTTGATTTTTTTAATGTTTTTTTTTTTTGTGTTGTCTTCTCTTCTTTTGATCTGTTGTCTTATCTTCTTTTGATCTGTTTATCAATCAATCTATCTATTGATCTATCTATATGTCTAACTATCTCTTTCTCTGTATGTATATCTTTCTGTCTATCTGTTTCTGTCTCGGATTTTGACTCTCTCTCTCTCTGTTTCTGTCTCTGTCTCTCTCTCTCTCTCATTCTCTCTGTCTGTCTCTCTCTCTCTCATTCTCTCTGTCTGTCTGTCTGTCTCTCAATCACTCACACTATCATACTCCATCTCATTCTCTTCCACTTCCTCCCCTTCTTTCGTTTTCTCTCTTTCTTGCAGGAGGGGGGGGGATTGTTCAAAGAAGCATATCCGATTGACGAATTATGTTCAGCTTCCCTTTCTAGCGGTGTCTGTTGTCTGTTCCATTCTGACTCCTTTTTTCTTCTTTTCATTTCTTTTTTCTTTATTTTTATCTTCTTTTTTCTTTTCTTCTCTTTTTTCTTTATTTTTCTTTCTTCTTTTTTTCTTTTTTATTTTTATTTTCTTTTTTGGCCAAAGCAGAGTGTGCATCAGTTTCAAACGCATTTTTCTGTATGGATTTTACGCTCTTCTATTTTCAGTTGACACATAAAATATGCGACTAGGAAATTGTTTGATTCTGAAATAGAGAATATCGAAATGTCCATAAGTGAATGCGAAAATGTAATGTAGTGTGACTCCCTGACGATTTAGAACGAAAAAATAACATTACCTTACAAATCCAGATCCTGTCCTGAGTACCTCTATGTATGCATATATTCATAAATGTGTAGAGTGTGTGTTTATGTATGTATGTGGGTGTATGTATATGAATATGCACGCACACACACGCACACGCACACGCACACGCACACGCACACGCACACGCACACACACGCACACGCACACGCGCACGCACACACACACACAAACGCGAGCGCGCACGCACGCACTTTTGTAGTATTTCTAAACCCCTAACACTAGGATACATTGTCGTATCATAATAGTTACAAAACACGATATCATCGAAGTTTGTACAGATAAATATAATTTGCAAAATCATATTAATAATAATAATGATAATGATATTAATAATAATATAATAAATCAATCAATAAATAAAAAGTTTTCTTTTTAATTTCATACGAAGGTGTCAATTTGAAACTATTAAACCACTTAATATGCTCTTGCGATTTTTAATTACAAGCCAAAACATCGTGCAAGCTTCAAATAAAATTAAATAAGTTCCTGACTCTTCAGCTTATATTGCTTCTGTACCATTCTTCGCTTTGCACGGCGGAAATTTTCAAAAGTATTTCTCAGATTGATTCAAAACATTTCTCTTTTTTATTAAATTCTTTGTTCTTCATATTAAAAGCGGAAGCTCCGTGCTCGCATGCAGTCCGAATTCCAGACGACTGGGTAATTCCAATGATCACAGGCATTTACTTGTCTATTTGCCTGAATTCTATTAACAAAACCAGATATACAGCTTTTTCTTTTATGTTTTTGAGCCTGTTAGATTATTTCATAGAGGACGAAATGTTTTTGAAAATATTTATCCCGCCGAAGTCAGTACCACGTTATACGATACGGACACGTTAGAAATTCTTGCCATGTCGTCCCGGTGACTTTCTTAATTGAGTTTTAATTCTACCCATATAGAGTGACCTTGTATTTGATGTACTTTTAAAATGACACCGAAACATTTTATGCACCTTCATAAAAATATTTTGTATCAAGGGATGTGTCTAGCACGTGTATGTGTCTCGGGGTATCATGTTCTAATTGGCTGGACAGAGTGTATCACATTGTATCAAGGGAGAGGCACTCAATCTGATACAAACCGAAAAGATATATCAACAAGAGCAAACATTTGTTCAACTGTATCAAAGAGTTTGGGGTTTTGGAAATGCTGCAAATGAGGCCATATACACCCCCCCCCTCCCCCCCCACACACGAACACACATACACACACACACACACACATACACATATATATATAATTTATATATATAAATGTGTGTATGTGTGAAAAGTTAACCGTTCGGATTTCGTTTTTCTTTTCAAATGACTTAACAACCTCGCTCGTACTATCAATTTTAAAGTAGAAAGGAAACAAGTAAAATGCCTTTTCTCGACTTTTTTACAATGTTTCTAAAGGCATGTAGGATTTGTGATAGTGAAAACATCGATCGGGATGTATATCGTAATAAAGTACATTGCGTCCAACAGTGCTCTTGATAATGCCCCAGGTATTTACGCTATTACATAGGCAAAACCGGCAGAGCTTTCGAAAAACGGAAATAAGTATAAACATGCAGTACGCCAAATGTTCGTTTTATTCATTTACGCGATAAAGGTCACCAGCTTAACCGGAAAAACTATAATATATATATATATATATATATATATATATATATATATATATATATATATTTGTGTGTGTGTGTGTGTGTGTGTGTGTGTGTGTGTGTGTGTGTGTGTGTGTGTGTGTGTTGTATATAAATGTATGAATATATAGATATACATATCTTTATCTATTTATCTATCTGTCTCAATATATCTATCTATCCATTTGGCTCTATCTCTCTCTTTCTGTATGTCTATCTATCTGTATACTTATCAATATTTCCATTTTTCTTTAGCTTTTCTGTCTGCCCTTCCTCCTTCCTTCCCTTCATCCTTCTCTCCTCGCACCCACCCTCCCTCCCTCTTCCCCCTCCTTCCTTGCCTCCCTTCCTCCTTCCTTTCCTCCCACCCACCCTCCCTCTCCCTCTGCCTCCCACTCCCTCTCCCCTCCCTCCCACCCATCCACCCTCGCTCCCTCCCTCTCCCTTTCCCTCTCCCCTCCCACCCACCATCCCTCCCTCTTTCCCTCTCCCCTCCATCCCATTCCCCTCCCACCCACTTTCCCTCTCCCCTCCCACCCACCCTCCTTCCCTCTCCCTCTCCCCTCCCACCAACCCTTCCTCCCTCTTTCCTTCTCCCCTTTCTCCCTTCCTTCCCTCCCTCCCTCTCCCCTCCCACTCCCTCTCCCCTCCCTCCCTATCCTCTCCCATCCTCCTTCCTTCCCTCCCACCCACCCTCCCTCTCCCTCTCCCTCACACTCACACTCATGCTCCCTCCTTCCCTCTCCCCTCCCTCCCTCCCTCCCTCTTTCCCTCTCCCTCTCCCCTCCCACCCTCCCTCCCTCCCCCTCTCCCCACCCACCCTCCCTCCATCCCTCTCTCCTTCC
>NC_091564.1:32101948-32104448 GCF_042767895.1 Penaeus vannamei | reverse complement strand
TGCACTCGATGGACATGTTCCAGGGCTGTCGAAATGTCGCTAGAGAAGAGTCTTTTAACATATAAAGCTAGGAGTTTCTTTGGATAATTCATATTCAGTGTTTGGTTTGAATTATTCTGTCTATCATTCTGTACATCTCTTTTTGCCTATCTCCCTCCCTCTCTCTCTCTCTCTCTCTCTCTCTCTCTCTCTCTCTCTCTCTCTCTCTCTCTCTCTCTCTCTCTATCTATCTATCTATCTATCTATCTCTCTCTCTGTCGCTCGCTCGCTCCCTTTCTATTCATTAGTAATTCTGTTTGTTTCTCACATCATGTTTTATATGTACCTGCAGTTCGGAGAATTTGTGTGAATTTTGTTTAGCCATACCGCATAGTATTAGATTTTGTAACTAAAACGTGCACATGCATATATACATACATAAACACACACACACACACACACATATATATATGTGTGTGTGTGTGTGTGTGTGTTATAGATATATAAAAATATATATTTTTTTTATATCTATATCTATCTATCTATCTATCTATCTATCTATCTATCTATCTATCTATCTATCTATATATATATATATATATATATATATATATACACATATATATGTGTGTATATATATACATATATATATATATATATATATTTATGTATATATATATGTATATATGCATATATATATATATATATATGTATATATATAGATATATATATATATATATATATATATATATATATATATATATATATGTATATATATGTATATATATATATATATATATATATATATATATATATATATATATATGTATTCATATATATAAATGCATACATATATATACATATATACGTATGTATGTATTTATCTATCTATCTATCTATCTATCTATCTATCTATCTATCTATCTATCTATCTATCTATCTATCTATCTATCTATCTATCTATATGTATATATATATATGTATGTATGTATATATTATACACACACACACACACACACACACACACACACACACACACACACACACACACACACACATATATATATATATATATATATATATATATATATATATATATATATATATATATGTATATATATATATATATTCATGATTTGAAATCGGTAATCATATTTTCGAAATTCGCTTTACCCTAAAATATTCCTTCTCGTAAAACATTCTCTGCCTCTTCATCT
This sequence comes from Penaeus vannamei, assembly GCF_042767895.1. NCBI lineage: Eukaryota > Metazoa > Arthropoda > Malacostraca > Decapoda > Penaeidae > Penaeus > Penaeus vannamei. The sequence goes on along the minus strand of NC_091564.1, from coordinate 32,103,252 downwards.
GCATACCATGAGTTATTCACTTTGACATTTTTCCGTCTTCCGCTATGGAATTTGCCATTTCCCTGTTGCGCAGTAAGGGGGAAAATCTCCTAACTTCCTCAACACTGCAAAAAGGTGTTGATATTTATTCGAATATGTTACTTCTCATTTTTCTCTTTCTCTCTTCTCTTTTTACTCTATTTTCCATATATATCTGTATAATCTTGCAGCGTCGGTGAGGAAAACCAGGAAAAAAGTTGGGAAAACAAAACAGAATTTGCTCTTTGAACTTTTCCCAGGTGTTAGGGGTAGGGGGTGGGGGTCGGTTGGAGGGGGGTGGCAGGGCGGTAAGGGGTGGGGAGGGGGGGGAGGATAAGTGTAGGGGAGGGAAGGAGAGGGTAAGTTAAGGGTAGGAGAGGGTGAGGGAAGGATGGGAGGGAGGGTAGGGAAGGGTTGAAAGGTGAAAATATAGCTATGTTGTTGAGACTTAGAATTTACCTCTTTCAGTGGAAGGAAAAAACAAAAACAAAAGGGCAAACTAAACAAATAAAGAAATAAGATACATGAAATAAATAAATAAACAAAATATAATAATGAACAGGGAAAAACACGCACACATAAAATCTTGCTGTTAAAAGAGCAAACGAGCTTTAAATAAATGGTTGTAGCTAATTCTGAGGGGAAAATATGTCAGGGAAAATAGAGTGTGATTATGGAAGGTTGAGAGAAGAGTACATGATGTGAGCCATTTTACGAGGAGAGAGGGAGAGAGGCAGACAGAGAGGAGGGGGGAAGGAAGGAGGGACAGAGGGAGGAGGGTAGAGGGAGGAAGGGAGGGAAGGAGGGACAGAGAGAGGAGGGGAGAAGGAGGGAGGGAGGAAGAGAGGGAGAGAGAGAGAGGGGGGGGACAGACAGAGAGGAGGGGGGAGGGAAGGAGGGACAGAGAGAGGAGGGGAGAAGGAGGGAGGGAGGAAGAGAGGGAGAGAGAGAGGGGGGGGCAGACAGAGAGGAGGGGGGAGGGAAGGAGGGACAGAGAGAGGAGGGGAGAAGGAGGGAGGAAGAGGGGGAGAGAGGGAGAGAGGGGCGGGGGGCAGACAGAGAGGAGGGGGGAGGGAGGGAGGGACGGAGAGAGGAGGGGAGGAGAGGGAGGGAGGGAGGGAGGATGAGAGGGAGGGAGGGAGGAAGGAGGAGAAAGAGAGAGATAGAGGGGGAACGAGAAAGAGTGAGAGAAAGAGAGAGAGAGTGAGAAAGAGAACGAGAGAGAGAAAGATTGAGATAGAGAGAGAAAAGAGAAAGGAAGAGAAGAGAAGAGAGAGAGAGAGAGA
>NC_091564.1:32086948-32091948 GCF_042767895.1 Penaeus vannamei | reverse complement strand
AGAGTGAGACAAACAAAAAGACAGAGACAGACGGACAGACAGACAGACAAGGAGAAGAGACAAAGAACCAGACACACACGCAGAGACAGAGACAAAGACAAAGACAGAGACAGAGACAGAGTGAGACAAACAAAAAGACACAGACAGACAAACAAAGAGAAGAGACAAAGAACCAGACACACACGCAGAGACAGAGACAAAGAGAAGCAAGGGCGTTCGAGGCGCAAGAAGAAACTCTCCACCCACTTTGGCGAGTCGACCACGGGCGCCAACACCTCGCAATCAAAGTCGTCCAAAGTTTGTGTCGCGTGAACTTAGTCAAGACTCTTCAGATACGCTTTGAAAGAGAGAGAGAGAGAGAGAGGCGGGGGGGAGGGGAGGGGAGGGGAGGGGAGAGGAGGGGAGAGGAGGGGAGGGAAGGGAGGGGAGGGGAAGGGGAGAGGAGGGGAGGAGGAGGGAGGGAGGGAGGGAGGGAGGGAGGGAGGGGGGAGGGGGAGAGGGGGTGAGAGGGAGGGAGGGAGGGGAGGGGACAGAGGGGAGGGGAGGGGAGGGGAGGGGAGGGAGAGAGAGAGAGAGAGAGAGAGAGAGAGAGAGAGAGAGAGAGAGAGAGAGAGAGAGAGAGAGAGAGAGTGAGAGTGAGAGTGAGAGTGAGATTGAGAGAGAGAAGGGGGGAGGGGCAGAGAGAGAGACAGAAAAAGACAGACGAGAAAGACAAAGACAGACAGATAGACAAAAAGCGCAAAATCGACAGAAGGAAAGGGAGGGATGGAGGCAGCGAGAGAGAAAGAGAGGGTATTAAAAAATAAAAGAGCTCGTTTCTCCAGTTTAAGGAGAATCCTTTTAATCCCTCTGAGATTCATCAGCTTCCGGTCACTAGATTCTTATCAGGAGTAGGAGTAAATTTCAATCAATTTCTCTCCCTCCTTCTTCCTTCTATCGACTGCTCTCCTCCCTCCCCCTTCTTTATTCCTCTCCTGTATCGTCCTCTCCCTATCTCCTTCCTTCCTTCTTTCCTCCCTCCCTGCTTCCTCAGCCTCCCCCTCCCTCCTTCCTCCCCCCTCCCCCCAGGTCTCCTCTCACACGGAACAGCTGATCAGTAATTAATGTCATCATTACTTCCACTTGACGGAACACGTTGAAACACGTTCTGGGCCGATTTTGTCCGAAGGGTTTTCCGGGTCTCTTGTGTTTGTACGAAACTCAACATGCCCAGAGAAAGAGTTTACGTTTGACAAGTCTATATTTTTTTTTCTTTTCTTTTTTCGTCTCTTTATTTTCATGTCAATTTCCAGAATATCATAGGGGATTAATAGGAAGGATAATTATTTTCTTTTGAACTTCTTTTCGACATGTTAAATGCGCTATGGGGGGGGGGGGATCAGTCAGAAGCGCTTTTTTTCTCCTCAATTCTATAATTTTTCTTTTCGACATGTTAAATGCGTTATGGGGTGGGGGGGGGGGTTAAAGGAGTCAGTCAGAAGCGCTTCTCTTTTATTTTTTTCTTCCTTAATTCTATGACTTTTCGCTGGTAGTGATGATGCATAGTTTCCAATCGTCTTAGAGGTAGTGTTAAGTATCACCTTATAGCTATGACACCATAGCAAACCATCTTGGACACATAAAAGAATGATTATAAAGAGAAACAAAAATTGATTTCACTCTGAAAAGATGAATATGGCAATAATGAAGAAAATACATTTAAAAACGAGAAATGAGATGGATGAATGGAGTGAGGCTTATAGACAGATAAATATATACAAAACAAATAATAAACAGTTAGAGAAAAACAAAAGAGAAAAAGAGAGAGAGAAAAGAGAGAGAGAGAGAGAGAGAGAGAGAGAGAGAGAGAGAGAGAGAGAGAGAGAGAGAGAGAGAGAGAGAGAGAGAGAGAGAGAAGAGAGAGAGAGAGGAAGAAAGACGGAGAGAGAGGAAGAAAGAGAGATAGACAGATAGATAGATAGATTGACAGATATATATATATATATATATATATATATATATATATAGAGAGAGAGAGAGAGAGAGAGAGAGAGAGAGAGAGAGAGAGAGAGAGAGAGAGAGAGAGAAAGTCACCAAAAGCATCAAAAACACAGGACAGGCTCCCTAGCCCACTCCCACACACTCTTTCATCCAAATGTAACAATTTAGTCCTCCTTCTCCTTGGCTACTCCTGCGGGCCGATAGATCCAACAGCCTCTAAAGATATTTTTTCACGTATTATCTGTGACTGTTTGTCTGTCTGTGTGACACGTAAGTACGTCATTGTTCGACAAAAAACGCTCAAAGTAGTGGTATTTATTCTTAACAGAGGCGATAAAGGTGTATTAGTGTGTGTGTGTGTGTGTGTGTGTATGTGTGTGCGTGTGTGTGTGCGTGTGTGTGTGTGTGTGTGTGTGTGTGTGTGTGTGTGTGTGTGTGTGCGTGTGTGTGTGTGTGTCTGTGTATGTGTGTTCAATAGGAGATTACGAGTAAAAATAACAATGGTAATAAATAAGAAAGAAATAGAATCAGAAATTACACGATTGCAAGCAAAACGATAAACTATACCCGGGTTTTTTTTTTTTTTTTACATAAAGATTGACCTACAAAAATGGCCGTTATATATAGGTCATCATTATAATCTTCATGAACCAAATTATAATGGCATCTGGGTACAGCATTTGCTTATAAAAGAAAAAGAATGAAATAGTTATTTTTGTTGTTATTTTTTTAATTATATCATTCATATCATTTTCACCATCACCATAATTACTCCTGTGACTTGTCATTTGCTTTGTCATTATCAATGTTATCATTTTTAATTATCATTGTAATTAATATTATCATTACAATTATTATTACTATTATCGTTATCATTATTATCATTATTATTATTATCATCATTATTATTATTATCATTATTATTATCATTATCATTATTATTATTATTATTATCATTATTGTCATCATGATTATCATATTATCGTCATCATTATTATTACTGTTATATTACTTTGATTTTTGATGTTGTTATAATCATCATGATTATCACATTGATAATAATCGATATAATTATCATTTATTTCATCATTATCATAATCCCTATATTTAATCTTATTTTTTCTTATCATCATTATCATCACTGATGATACTATCATTATCATTGTTATTACTATTGTTGTTATTATTATCCTTACTTATTTTATTACTGTTATCATTAATGTTATTATTTTTTACTTTCATTTTTTATTGTTATTATCATTTTTATTATTATCATTATTATTATTATTATTACTGTTACTATTATTATTATTATCATTATTATTGTTATTTTTTATTGTTATTATTGTTATTTCATTATTATTATTATTATCATTCCACTCTACGTTCTGGCTGTTTGAATTGCCGTCTTTAGTCCTGTTAGGCGGGTCATAACAAATGACCAAGGGCTCTAACACCTTCCTCAGGATTCTCGCAGTTCCTAACAAGGCAGTCTTTAGTACAGCTCCGACATCGCCCGGTACCCCCAAGTTTTCAATTCATCTGTCAAATTCTTTTGTCACACTTCCAAGGGCACCTGCAACCACAGGAACAACCTGCACCTTCCTCGGTTGCCAGTCTTCCAGTTTCCCTCCGCAAGTCATGGTATTTCTCCACTTTGTCTCTTTCCTTTTCATGTATTCTTCCATCGGCGGGCACTGCAATATCCACGATAATATCACTTTTTTTCCTTCTTATCAATAATAACAATGTCTGGTCTCCTTGCGTTTATGACATTGTCCCATTGTATATTTATATCCGACAGCAATTTTTGATCTTCGTTCTCTGTCGCTTCTTCTGGGTTATGTTCTTACCATCTTTCCTTATGTTATAATGCCTTTTTTTACACAGTTCCCACTTAATTTTCTTTGCTACATTATGATGGCGTCTCTTGTATTCTTTCTGAGCTAATTTCTCGCATTAACTTATAGTGTTGCACACCTTCTCCTCTCTTTCCATACATTTTACAAAGGGGATTTTCGGCGTGATCCTCGTATAGGATGTCCTAACCGTCAGTCTACCCACGATGCAGATTCTCTTAAAGGTCCTACTCATTAATGTGGTGTTTTACATAATTTGTTCTGATCGCCTGTTTCTGTGCAGCACATAACGCTTCCGCTTCAGCCTTTAAATCGCTTCAGACCAGCCAATTCCAGGTTCTGTCCTTATCACAGATGTGTGTGACCTTCCTGTTCCACCTCCTCCATTACTTCGACATCCGGGAGTTCTATCCTCTCACATCTAGCTATTATTCTTTTCTTCAAAGTAAAAACACCACACTTTATAAAATCCCTTAACCATCCAGCCTCTCTATTATGTTCTTTTTCGATGATCCAAATATCACCTCCAAAGTCTCTTACTCTCTTCAGCATCTGACACATCATTTGTACTATTTCCACATTCGTCCAGTTCTTTGTATATCTTCTAATCAATATCAAACATCCTGCTTTGTCTGAATTGAGTGATTCTTGGCTCGTATCTTGTATTTTTTGCGTTCTTTGCTATCATCCTCTGCTTTAGTTCGAAACCCTTTTCTTTTAATTCTATATTTTGCTTCCAGATCTTTCGGTTTCAGTTTCGTCTTTGCCCAAAGTTCACCTTTCTTTTCTCTTTCCAGCAAGTTCATCTTCCGTTTCAGTCTTTTAATATCCCTTCGATTCTACGTTTCCATCTAGGTTCATCTTACTTCCTATATGTGATTTCCTTCAAACCTAGCTGTTCTGCAGCCCACACACTTGAGGCCCTAATTAGGTCATCCGTTTGTGTGGTGGTACTAATTTTCATAAACTTTGTTCCATTAACTTTTTTCAGTTTTACATCTTAAAGTCTTTTTGTCTACCTTTTAAAACATTATCCCTTTTGTTCCTCCTTCTGACATTATTTTTTTCAGTTGCTCAACAATCTGTCTCTGTTATTTGTGAAACTCAACATCGCTGGTTTCAGCTTCTTACATCACGGCATATTACGTCAACATCTGCCTG
>NC_091564.1:32061948-32064448 GCF_042767895.1 Penaeus vannamei | reverse complement strand
TATATATATATATATGTATATATATATATATATATATATATACACACGCATATATATATATGTGTGTGTTGTGTGTGTGTGTGTGTGTGTGTGTGTGTGTGTGTGTGTGTGTGTGTGTGTGTGTGTGTGTGTGTGTGTGTGTGTGTGTGTGTGTGTGTGTGTGCTTCTTCATTTGAGACAGACAGCTAGAGAGAGAGAGAGAGAGAGAGAGAGAGAGAGAGAGAGAGAGAGAGAGAGAGAGAGAGAGAGAGAGAGAGAGAGAGAGAGAGAGAGAGAGAGCCCAGTGTAATGAAACAATATGAAACATGCAGGCCAAAATGGTTACCCCAATTATGTTCAGTGATCAGCTGTACTGAAAACTCCCATTCAGAAAGTAGCATAAAACAGCAGTAATGATAGGAAACAACATCGTATACTTTCATTATACCCTTGGATCTATTTACCGTAAAAGGTCCAACTATTTTACCACTTTAATTGGCGCACAGTATGTTTGGGAAATTATGCAATGTTATTGAGAGAACAATGTTTTGGTGAAACGAATCTATATCGAGAATACGTAAATAAATACATATTCACACAAACACATAGACGTAGTTATAATATGTGTGTGTGTGTGTGTGTGTGTGTGTGTGTGTGTGTGTGTGTGTGTGTGTGTGTGTGTGTGTGTGTTATTTGTGTGTAAGTCTATACACACTTGTATGATTCCTCATATCCACAAACCACTACTAAATAATAATATAACCTTTCTTTCTCACATACCATTTCTCTCATTCCTGACAGTTCTGTAAATATTTGACTTTTGCAGCAAGTTTCCGTTTCTTAACTTGCCCTATATTTGTAATTGTTGCCTTCTTTTATGTACACTTTCTACTCGTTGCTCTTTCGCAGTACGAAAAGCATCTTGCGTATTATTTCTTGCCATTTTCTTTTCTTCGGGTTCTTTCTCGCTTAATATAGAAATAATTAGCTGATATTTTTATACGCTTCATACTGGAGGAATCTATTTTAAATACATGTAAACATTTGGTGTTTGATCTCTTTTAAATCACAATAATTATGATTTAATTTTAATCTTTACGTTAAATTCTAGTGGTTATTACTTTAATGGTTATAGACTTTATACTTAGTGTTACTCCCCTGTAATTGCTGAATCTGGGGCAGGTATTTCTTGTTACACGGATGACAGTCAGGTAAATATATATTTTGTATTTTACTCTTTCACTATTTAATTCATCTATCTTCATATTGGCTACATGTTTGGCTTCAAGCTTGAGAATAACCAGAGTTAATGCACTTAAACGTACTAATTAATAAACACCCCTTTTCCATCAAAGGTTTCGGTACTCTGATGAACTATTTACCATTCTCGAAATATGTATGTGAGGGAGGGGGGCTTCATGTAGGTAGATAACATTTTCTATTTTCATTTCAGTTTTACTTTAACTTTTGCCCCCTAATCTTTGTATTATGATCAACAGTTTATCGATAGTATGATATCATTTCATCCCTCATTTCTTATACTCAGGAAGCATTACATATAAAACGTGCAATATCAAAACTATCACATCGTACCTTTGAATGTAATGTCCTTCTCTTAAATACAGTAGTTCCAATAGATGGGAAAATAGTGCGTTCCCCTGCCAGATGTTAATCCTTGTCAGAACATTTGTTTTTATTATGAAGTGATTTTTATTCCTCCTTGTATTTTTTTTCTTTCAAGACAAAGACGGTTAATAACAGTAACATCAATTCTACGGAACAGCTGCCAATGAACAGTGGCAATGGTGGATCGAGTGAAACATTTTCTTGATTAAAGAATGCAGACATGCGTGGAAAGCTCGAATAATTCTCTGTTAGCAGTGACTAACGCCACCTTTGATGGTCCCGGTTTTTGATTCTCCAAATGGTGGTCCATCACGACTATTTTTGTGCGCCAAGTTAACAAACACGGATCACGTGCATCAAATTTGAACAATAAATAGATGAATAAATAAAGAAGTAAGAAATTAGTCAAATTAAATCAAATTAAACCGATCGCCTTGCATTATTCATATTCATTTAGAAAAATTCTGATGAAGCTTTCGACTTCGCTCGTATGAAAGTCAGCTTCGTGTCCTTAGAGGAGTAATGAATTTTTACGTAGTTGTTGCATCTGACTCGAGCTTTCTACGTAAGTTACGTGGATAGGTCGGCTGTTATTGCGCGGACAAGGCAAGGTCGTCAAACTCACATTACGTGTGATTCAGATGACGCATACATTTTTCTCGCAAACTTAATCGTTAGAAATAAATATCAAAATGTTTGTGTCTTTTCTTTTTAACAGTATCATTATCATTATCATAATAATTACATTAGTCAACAACGAATTTATTGTTTTAGGTAATTTCGGAAGATTTGATGTGCCGAATCCAAATATCATATTGATTTTGCTCAGTCACGACAACTTTTTGAACTTTGGCCTTTTTTTTTACGTTATTGTATATATGTACGGGTATTTTCT
>NC_091564.1:32046948-32049448 GCF_042767895.1 Penaeus vannamei | reverse complement strand
CAATCATCATCATTATTTTTTATCATTATTATTATTACATTTATTATCATTACTATTAGTAATATAATAATCATAATTATCATTATTATCATTCTCGATTGTGATAAAAAAAATAATGACGATGATGATGATGATGATGATGATGAAGATGACGACAACAACAATAATCAGAAATAAATAACTGAATAAATAGATTGATAAAATCTATTCTCTTCGCATTGAGTAAAGGGAACGATCGTATTGCTTCTGCAACTCAATACAAGAAGAACGTAAAAAAACACAGAATACGAATAAAAAAGCGAGACAAAGCATTCTAGTCTGCCTTCTCATGTATACGCGAGCCTTTCCGCACTGTAAATAAAGGGGGAACTTGCACTGCAATGTTAAAAGCTCGAGATTATGGGAGGAAAAGTGCAGCGCTGGACATTAGGTCGACCTGCGAAAGGAAAGGCGAAAATGAGGATTAATTCCTGACGGAGAAATAGAAAGTACGCGTGCATATGTGCATACACACACACACACACACACACACACACACATATACACACACATACACACACACACACACACACACACACACACACACACACACACACACACACACACACACACACACACACACACACATATATATATATATATATATATATATATATATATATATATATATATATATATATATATATATATATATATATATATATGTGTGTGTGTGTGTGTGTGTGTGTGTGTATACACACATACACGTATATGTATATATACATAGTTATATATATATATATATATATATATATATATATATATATATATATATATATATATATATATATGTATACATACATATACATACATACATATATATACTACCTAAGACACCCACACATACAGTTAATCAGTCTCTCTCTCTCTCTCTCTCTCTCTCTCTCTCTCTCTCTCTCTCTCTCTCTCTCTCTCTCTCTCTCTCTCTCTCTCTCTCTCTCTCTTTCTCTTTCTCTTTCTCTCTATCTCTCTCTCTCTCTGTGGCTTATCCCCCCAAAATAATATCAGTCCATGTTTTGCAGTATTATTTTCAGGGTTGTACACACATAAAAAAAATGTAAAAAGAAAGTGATGCACAAATGGAAATAAGTTTTTATGTTCGTTTACATTTGATCCATTTTCATGTAAGTTCAGGATAAATGAACTTTTTAATTAAAATGAAAAACGTTAACATGAAAAATATATATTTCTTGTGTTCTGTGCCTCCTTTACAGTCAAGAATTGTTTATGTAATGTTTAACGGCCCCTATGGTTGTGCTGGAAATTAATGCAACGTATTCTATATATACAAAAAATATAATAAAAAAAAATAACAAAGAAAAATATAACATTGGAACATTAAGATAAAACGACAAGCTTGACAAAAAAGTTAAATGTCAAACTGTCTCTTTGAAAATAGAAAACATTTGTTAGGCGAGAAGATAAAATGGCAAACAGGTTATCGAACCTATATTTGGACTTAATGAAACAATGAGTATGTATTTATATATATATATATATATATATATATATATATATATATATATATATATATATATATATATATATGTATGTATGTATGTATGTATATGTATATATATATATATATATATATATATATATATATATATATATATATATATATATATATATATATATATATATGTGTGTGTGTGTGTGTGTGTGTGTGTGTGTGTGTGTGTGTGTGTGTGTGTGTGTATGTGTGTGTGTGTGTAAATATATATATATATATATATATATATATATATATATATATATATATATATATATATATATTAACATCTATAAATATGCTATGACCTTTATTTGAATAAATAAAATTTAGTGTTCAGCATTTTGTTGATAGATTGTTAGTAATATGTTGATTGCAATAATTGCTGGACTGAACACCTTGTATATGAAGGGGAACAGTTTTTATGAATGACATCTCCAACCTGGTATCTCTGTCTAGCCTATTTTTTCGCTCAGAACAAGAGTGGGCTTGATAGAACATTTTGTTGGCCATAATTTCTGGGGAGAATGAAATAGTTGGGGATAGTTGTAATACATGATTATGTTGGGAAATTCATATATGTTGTTGTGAAATACTGGGAGCGGCGTGGGATTTTCTTCGGGACAGATTGTGGTCCAGAGAAGAGAAGGCAACCGTCACCCAACGCCATCCAAGCCCCACAATTTTGAGATACCCCGGAACCCAGGAGAGATAGACTGAAAAGGGCGCAGCTGAGGACAGTCACCATGTTAAGAAAAGTAGGTGTGCCATGTGAGCTGAACAGTTCCTCTTTTAAAGGACTTTTTTTTTCTTTCTTTTTCAGTATATTAAGTTATGTCGCATGGTACAGTTATACCCCCTAGTCTAGCAAATCATCCAGGAGAAGGTTCTTATAATTTTTTTGGGGGGAGGGGAGTGCATTTTCATGGAAAATGTTCATATAAATTAAGTCACAGTGGTCCTCTGGTA
>NC_091564.1:31965426-31977926 GCF_042767895.1 Penaeus vannamei | reverse complement strand
TATTGATATATATATATATATATATATATATATATATGTATATATATATATATATATATATATATATATATATATATAGAGAGAGAGAGAGAGAGAGAGAGAGAGAGAGAGAGAGAGAGAGAGAGAGAGAGAGAGAGAGAGAGAGAGAGATATGCACATATATATGCATATATATATATATATATATATATATATATATATATATATATATATATATATATATATATATATATATATATATGCGTGTGGTGTGTGTGTATATACATATATATGTACACGCACACACACACACACATGAATAAATATATATATATGTATATATATATATATATATATATATATATATATATATATATATATATATATATATATATATATATATTCATATATATGTACACACACACACACACACACACGCATATACATATATGTATATATATATATATATATATATATATATATATATATATATATATATATATATATATATATATATATATATGTATGTATGTATATATATATACATATATATATACATATGCATTTGTGTATATATGTATTTGTATATATATCTATATCTATATCTATATATATAAATTATATATTTTATATCTTATATATATATTGATATATATTGATATATATTGATATATACTGATATATGTTATTAAGGAGAGAAAGGGCAACAAGCAGTACAATATATTCCAACGAGCAATTCGGGCATCAAAGAGCTCCGTAACGATATGTAACATTGACAAACTACGAAAAGGAACATGTAAAAAGCGATCATTAAAAGCAAGAACTTTGTTTTTCGGCTAATTTACCCTGCCAAAAAATAAATGAATAGATAAAAAAAAAAATAATAGTGTTAAGTAAAATAGAATATAAATCTAACCCACCACAAATATTTTACATCTTTTATTGGATTATTTAATACATTATGAGACGTTGAATACATAATACATACGAATAAGATTTCTTGCACACCTGTCTTTGATCTTGTTTGTTTAACGTGCACAACAGACTGAAAAACAGTCACTCAAATATTCTGGTCCAATCAACAATACCCATAAAAAACAGTAATAAAAACCCACAATCAATATAATACGAATGGCACTCACAGGTATCCAAATTACCTCACACTTATTCATAATGACTGCCAAGGGAATTCCCCCTGTTCTCTTCCCACCTTCAATATGGGCTTTATATCACACACCATTTCCATATTTTAGCCTTTATTGTCGACTTTGTAACCGTACGATGTTCGGGTATGATTATATGATACGCCTTGGGATGTCTGCTCTGCGTGTTTCATCTCTTGGTCTTCTGTTCAACTCTCATTTTAGTTGTATTTTAAAGGGACACCACACACACACACACACACACACACACACACACACACACACACACACACACACACACACACACACACACACACATATATATATATATATATATATATATATATATATATATATATATATATATATATATATATATATATATATATACATATATATATGTGTGTGTGTGTGTGTGTGTGTGTGTGTGTGTGTGTGACCCACGATAAGATAATAATTATACTATATGAAAGGGAGAAAGATGAATAAAGCCACGAACGAAGAGAAAAGAAGGAAATATACGACGAAGACTAGGCAAGGGAGAGATTTGAGAAGCAAGAACAGGAGGCAATAAGAAAGGGGAATATATATTATTAGTATTATTAATATTATTATAGAGTTTTCTATGATGATGATAGTGGTGGTGGTCATGATGCTGATGTGATGGTATTCATGATGATGATGAGGCGGAAGATAGTGGTGTTGGTGATGATGATTACGATGAAGATGGTGATGACAATGATGCTCCTATTATGATGATAACGAGGATGATGATGGTGATGATGATGTTATGATGATTTCTGAACTAAAAATTCTAATTAGGCGCAAAAGAGAGAGAGAGAAATATCAATAAATTTCTGCATTTATTTAAGCAGAAAGGCATTTGTGTTCCAGTATATGCAGCCTCAGAAAAAAATTAAAAATTACTTTCTTGTGATTGTCATTTAACATTATCTCTCTCTCTTTCTCTCTCCTCCTTCTTCCCCCCTCTTTTGCTCTCTCTCTCTCTCTCTTTCTTCCCCCCTCTCACTCCCCCTCCCTCTCTTTCTTCGCCCCTCTCTTGCTCTCTCGCTCTCCCTCCCTCCCTCCCCCCCCCTCTCTCTCGCTCTCCCTCTCTCCCTCTCTCCCTCTCTCCCTCTCTCCCTCTCTCCCTCTCTCTCTCTCTCTCTCTCCTATTGACTGTACCGCTCCTTGCAACATGGATCAAAGACTGCTGATATTTTCGTTCGGAATGTTATAACTTTGTTCTGTGATTATTGTCTTTGATCCTTTTATTGCCTTCGGTGATGTAAATTCTTCAGCAACAGTGAGAGGAACATTAGTATGTTTTTTGTTATTATTTTCATTACTTTTATTATTTCTATTGTCGTTGTTGTTGGTATGATTATTGTTGTTATGGTTAGTTTTGATATTATTGCTGTTGTTGTTGTTGTTGCTGTCATTATAATTATTATTGTTATTATTATCGTTATTTTTATAATGACTCACTCTCTTTCTCTCTCTCGGTTACTATTGTTATTATCATTAGCTTTGTGATCGTTCTTGTTGTCATTATCATTATTAGAAAAATCATTACTATTATCATCATTATCATTAGTATTAGTAGTAGTATTAGTAGTAGTATTTTTGTTGTTGTTCTTATTATCATTATTACTATCATTATCGTGATTATCATTTTCATTATTATCATCATTATCATTATTGCTGTTAGGTGTTGGTGTTGTATTACGTTGCATTGTGCATATATATATTTTTTTTAATTAAAATTCTTTTCTGTATGATTTAATGTCATAATAACAAATCTTGAGTTGGGGATGTGGTTATATTTTCAGGTACTGCTGGCCGTTGTGCTCATCATAACGTTAAACAATCAGCTATGTGGAACATCTGGTCGACTGTCTGGGGAAAGTCCAAAATTCATGGGGATTTGACTGCGTCTAAAGGTGATCGGTTAAATTTTTCAAACTTTCTTTATGATTTGAAGCTATTTCGCACCTCAGGTATGATACATGTTTAATTGAATATAAAATGTATTTTGTTATAAAAATCAGCATAAAGAAATAAAAACAGGTTCTTCTAAAATTATTTCGACTCACTGATAGGAAAAAGAAAGAGCTACATCAGTTGATCCTCAAATCCTGCAGAACCCCATTCTGGTCTATTAACATTATACAAGACTCTCATAAGAAATAGATCATCCTGCCTTGGGGACCAAAGATTCAGTCAAGCCAATATCATGAGAGAGAATGCCACTGATATATTCAAGTGAAATGGATGCGTTCACCAACACGAAAGTCAACTAAGACAGAAAAGCTCCAAGTTGAAGCAGAGTACCTGGGAAGAGGTGATAATTTGATTCAGGAGTTCAGAAACTTTTTCACTGCACTGTACCCTTTCTGGGTATTAACCTTTCCCCCCTTGTATCAAGAAAAATACTTCTAAGGGATCTTAAAGAAAAGAGGTGACCATATACTACAGCTTTCCATGCTTGTTAAAAGAATGTTAAATGAGATTGGGGGAAAATAAGAAAGATTTTCCCCAAAGGGCTAGCAAAAAGCTCCAACTTCTGAAGTTGGGAAGACCTGCCCTGGAGGATGTGTTCTGTAATCCTGATGAATTTATAGATCAGTTAGTTTAGATTTGCCACAGGATTTGAATTGTTATGTCAAGTTGTTCCCCAAGACCTGCGAAGATTTGTGAGAAGGTTTGACAGGGTCACACAGCAGCAAAAGTATTGAGGAAATGAACACGAAAAACAGTCATAAGCTGTTGATTTGAAGAACATGGGTCCCACAAAGTTTAATTTTGGTGTAAATATATGTTCTTGACAATCAGCCATCATGGCATTAAAGGGGAATAGAATGCTGCATTATTTCAACTGTACAACAAGCAGCATGCATGGGTCACGCACAGAGAGAATTCAGACTTTCTACGCAGCCTAAAGTTTCTTCATTTTAATTATCATCTATGAGGTTTCACCCAATAATAGTGGAAAAAACCATCAACAACAGCACATAAGAAATAATAATGTACCATTTTATTGGTTCAATCTTTATGAAAAATTATTTAGCTAGAATGTATTAAGAAATAATTTAAAATTTATGGCATCAGGAGCACATAATGTTTACATTTATGAATCTTTATGTGTTAAATTTATCTGAGGAATATTAATGATTATCAGATAACCAAGTAGATAAGATCTTGATGTTGTTGATTTTGAGACTGTAGAAGGTAATTTTCAAAATAGAAATTTTATTATAGCACCATCTTCAGTATTTTCAGCTCCACAGATAATTAATTGTTTTTTCTACTTTAGAGACAGAATTTGAAAAACAAAATATATCTAATCCCCATTTAATGAGGACAAGAAGAAGAGATAAGACACAGTCACTTGATTTGGAAATAAGTAAAATTTGGGATGCTTTTTAAAAATATATTTGTAGGTAATTCTAAACCCTGAGAATATGAGCATGGGGATGCTACTATTTTAATTTCAAATTTTTAAAATAAATAAATAAACAAAGGGCAGAGCTTTATCTGAAGACACTGGTTCTTGACCAAGAGTCTGATCCAGATGTTAAAAGATGATTGAGAAGAATCCAAATCTGAGTTTATCAC
The DNA here is from genome assembly GCF_042767895.1 of Penaeus vannamei. NCBI lineage: Eukaryota > Metazoa > Arthropoda > Malacostraca > Decapoda > Penaeidae > Penaeus > Penaeus vannamei. The sequence continues at coordinate 31,973,187 of NC_091564.1, read as the reverse complement.
ACCGGACCTAATAAGTGTGTGGGGCAGAGAGAGAGAGAGAAAGAGAGAAGGGAGAGTATTAAAGAGAGAGATATATAAAGAAAGAGAGAAGAATAGATATATAGAGATAGACACATATATATACAGAGAGAGAGAGAGAGAGAGGAAGAGAGAAAGGGTGAGTGAGAGTGCGAGTGAGAGAGAGAAAGAAAGAGAGAGAGAGAACGGAAATGAATTGGTAAAGAGTGAAGAAACAATTATCGACAGATTACTTATAGAGATATAAAATACAGAAGTAATATAGACAAATTTGCACAAAATAAATCATTGAGGTGGTAGGGAAAGAAAACAAGAGAGATCAAAAGCAGCTTCATCAGATAATTTAAGCTGTATCTAGATGTGTAGCAAGAAAAAATAGCAGATTGGAAAACTGTATCGTGTTGAAAGTTTAAGTAGAAGTAATGCAAGAAAATTAAAAAGATAAGTTAAAAGTAGACAAGAAAATGTATCTAAAATAAGTATATAAGCAAGAAGATAAACGGGAAAAAAAGAAAACAGTGATAAAAACAAGTAAAAACAGATGGACAAAACAACAAACATACAAGCAAATCAAAGAAACAAACGAAATTAATTACGAAAGAAAACATTAGCGTCCGAAAAAAAAATAAAACACAAAGAGAGAGAACAATGAAGAAATAATAATAATAATGATAATAATAATAATAATAATAATAAAAATAATCAACCAGAAAAAGATAGCAGAGAGAGTGCAGTGTATTATTAATAAGCAACCCAAAAACAAGCAATCAAAACAAGCAACCAAGACAAGAACAATATGGTAAAAGTAGACGAACAAGAAGGCTGCAAGATCTATGCGTTTGTCTCTCGTATACGTTGGAGTTGGCTACAAAGTATTAATATCATTATCATTTATATTTCAATTTATTTCCGTGTAAGATGCAGTTAAGAAAGGGGAGGGGAAGAGGGGATAAAATAATAAAATGACATATTAAAATGGTTTATGAAGGATATAATGAGTCGTATAAATATTAATAAGATCTAACATATATATATTGGGGGGTAACGTTGCAGATAAATGACATTTTTAAAGAACCAGTTATTATGTTAAGGTAAGATATAGAGAGATATAGGAAGGAGTTAAAGAGGTAATGATGGGAAGACAAAGGATGTGAATTATGGGAATGTTAGAGTGTATAGAGTTTATTAAGGAGAGTAATAGATAATATATATATAATGATTAAAAATAATATGACGCAAATTAGTTAAAGCATGTATGAATAACAAAGCGCAACAGTAGATGAGTGACAATAAAGAGCAGATATGGAAATAAAATAATGAAGATGATAGAGGTAATATGTTGAATTTGAGTTTAGTGGAGTGCAATAATGACTAAAAGATTTAATAAAGAAGAAGGAGCACAGGTATGCCGTAAAGAAGGAAGGGAAACAGAGATAAAGGAGTGGAGAGAAATAAACAATAATGTAAGGATGTAAGAGAATAGAAAAGCACAGAACGAGTTTATTGAGGAAATAGAATTTAACGAACCAAAATGATGAATTTAAAGATGATGGGAAAGCAAATGATAAAGTATTATGGCTTAAATAGAAGGTGAAAAGTTTGATGTCAGGGAAATAAGAAACAGAGATATAAAGAGTAAGATAATGATAAAGAACCAAATATTAAGAAAGTATGGGCGAACGAAACATTTATAAAGAAATATAAATGGTTTATGAAATTCAAAGATATGGTTATGGATAGATATTAAGAAAGGGGATGATATTATGAGAACAAATATTTGGCGATGAACGAGTGAGGAAATATGAAGATGCAGAAGAAGTAGAAGGGGGAGTATGATAGAAGAAGCAGATAGAAATGTAGAAGAAGTTTATAAGAATAAAATATTAAGATTAAAACAGACTGAGATAACGATGAACGAACAAAATGGATAAATAAAAGTGGGGGTAGGATGATAATATACAAGAAATCATCATAATAATAAGAATAGGTTGAAGATAAAACAAGTATCATCGAAATAAAGATGAACAGAGATTTTAAAAAGTGCAAGAGAATTGAAAAAAAGTGTTAAGTATGGAAGATAGTGAGAAAATATGAATAGTGAAGAAAGAAGAATGAATCAATTAGCGTACGAGAAGAGGAAAGAGGTATTAGAGTATTTAAAAGAAGAATGAAGAGAAGTGGACCAAAAAGTTAAAGACAGAATTGAATAAATAAAAGTTAAACAAGCTAAGAGAAAAACAGAAATAGAGTCGATTATCAAGAAATGAAAAAGAATGAAACAATAAATAGAAGATGAAGGAAAGAGGAATAAGATAAGAAGAGATAAGGAAACAGGAAATAAGAATATTGGAAAGAAGAAGGTTCATGAAAGTAGGTAATGAGAAGTCAAAGAATAGCTGAAGAAGGAATGGAGATATATATGAATAGTTGAAGTTTACAGAAAAGTCCTTCTTGAGAATATTAATTATTTTAGATCTCTTTGTTATTTATCTTACTAGTGAAGTCTTGAATATGATTTAAAATGGAACAAGTGGTCCGAGCAAGTGATGATGATATAAATGGGGGGAGGTAGATGATGAGGGTGGTGGGGGAGGCTTGAGGATGAGGTGGGGGAAAATGGTGACAAGATATGAGGTAGCAAGTCGGTGGGGGAATGATGATATATGATGTAAAAAGAGTTTGAGAGGCAAGAAGGACGGTAAAGATATATTATGCAAAAGATGAGCAGGTAAGGAAAATGGTGGGGTGATGATGAGGTGGCAGAAGGGGATAAGAGTGAGGAGGTGTGTGAAAATGGTGGGGGGAGGAGGAGACAGTGAGATGGAGGGTGGTAGAGAGGATGATATAGTGGGGGTGTAGAAGGTAGATAATAAAGTGGTGGACAGGAGGAGGAGTGAGGTGGAGATGATAGAGTGAGGAGCGGGGTAAGTGTAGAGAGGTGGAGAGGAGGAAGATATGAGCACAGAGTAGGGGAGGAAGAAGAGAGGAGGAGGAGCAGGATGAGGATAGAGGGGGTAGAGAGGAGGGTAGATAGTAATGATGAGGGTGAGGTGGGGAGGAGGAGAAGGTGGGGAAGGGGGAAGAGGAGGTGAGGCAGGGGGAAAAGGGGGGCAGACAAAGAAAGAGAGGAGGAGAGATGAAGGCAGAAGGAGGGGGGAGTAGAGGTGGAAGTGTCAGAGAGAAGAGGCAGGAGGGGGAGATAGGGGGAGGATATATGTGGGGGAGGTGGAGGAGGAGAAGGAGAAAGAGTGATGAAGAGACATGGAGGTGAAGTTGAGAAGAGAGGAAAAAGGGGGGATCTGTGGACAGATAAGGCTGTGATATTAGAGGAGGTGAGAAATAATTAGAAAAGAGAGAGAGAGAAGAGGAGGATTTATGGAGGGAGAGCAGAAATAGAAGAGTGAGGGGAGGAGGTGTTTAATTAGGAGCAGAATGGGTGTAAGAGAGTTGTGCTTTGAGAGGAGCAGTAGAGATGAGAAATAGAGAGGAGTGAGGAGTGACACAGCAGTAGAGGAGACAGAGGGGGAGATGAGGAGAAAGAGGCAGAGGATGAGGAGGGGGGAGGAGAGGTGGATCCTTTTCAGAGAAGGAGTGAGGGGAATGCAGAGTGGAGGTTGAGGTGGATGAGGCGAAGGAGTTGAGCAGAAGGTGGAAGAAGTGGAGGAAGAGGAAAAAATAGGATGGGGAAGAGTGGGATGAGGAAGAGAAAGAGGAGGAGGAGGAGTGAGATGAGAAAGAGGAGGAGGAGGAGTGGATGAGGAAGAGGAGGAGTGAGATGAGGAAGAGAAAGAGGAGGAGGAGGAAACGGCGGAGGAGGAGGAACAGGAAGGAAAAGAGGGGGGCGGGACGGGGGAGGAGGTAGAGGAGGAGGAGGAGGAGTGGGATGAGGAAGAGAAAGAGGAGGAGGAGGAAACGGCGGAGGAGGAACAGGAAGGAAAAGAGGGGGCGGGACGGGGGAGGAGGAAGAGGAGGAGGAGGAGGAGGAGGAAACGACGGAGGAAGAGGAACAGGAAGGAAAAGAGGGGGAGGAGGAGGAAGAGGAGGGGAAGGAGGGGAAGGAGGCTTTTAGCTTTGGTTAAAAAATCCTATTAAGTGCTAGTGGGGACAGGAGTATTTTTTCGTTACTCGTCATTTCCTTCTTTTCTTATTTTTCTTCCTCCTCTCCTTCTTTTTCTCCTTCTCTTACGGCCGACTTATTTCTTCTTTTCCTTTTCACTGTTCTTGTTTTGCTCTGTTTTGTTCTCCACCTTCCTCTTGTTCTTGTTTTCTTCTTCGTTCTCATCTTTTTTTCTTCTTCTTCCCCTTTTCCTCATCTTCGTCTTCTTTTTTTTCTTTTTTGTCTCCTTCTTTTACTGCAATTGCTTTTTATCTTCTTCTCCCTATTCCTTTTCTTCTCTCTTCTTGTTCTTCCTCTCCCCCTTCGTCATCTGCTTCTTTTTCTTTTCTTCTTGTCTTCTTTGTTCTCATATTCTTCCTCGTCTTCTTTTGCTCCTCCTCCTCCTTATTTCGATTTTTTTTCACTTTCCTTATTAATATTTTTCATAGCCATTTTCTCCTCCTCCTTCTCTTTTTCCTGTTCCATCTCTTATTCTTCCCTATGCCTCCTTTTCTCCCTCTTTTCTTCTTCTTCACCTCCTCCTTCACCTCTCTCGCCTAGCTCCTTCTCTCCCCTCTCTCCCTCTTCCTTCTGCTTCTCATACCTCTTTGCCCCCCCCGCTGTGCCCTCTCTATGTCGCCTTCCCCTCTCTCCCCTTTCTCCTTTTTTCTTTTGCTTTCTTCTTCCCACTATTCTTTCTCTCTCCCTCTCGCTGTCCCACTTTTTTTCTCTATTGACTGTCTCTATCATCTCTCCTTTCTTTCTCCCTGCCCAATTTCCCTTTATCAACTCTATCTCTCCTCCTCTTTTTCTTTTTACTCCTCTTACCCTCCCTTTACTTTCTTCTTTTCCTTTTTTTTCTTCTTCTTCTTCTTCTTCACTTCCTCTTCCTTCTTCCTCTTACTCGCTCTTTTGGGAGGCATCCTATGTCTTGTGTACCTCTTTCGCTTAGCTCCTCCTCTCCCCTCTCCCCCTCTTCCTTCCGGCTCTCATACTTCTCTGCTTCCCTGCTGTGCCCTCTTTATGTCGCTTTTCACCTTTCCCCTTTCTCCTTCTCTCTTTCACTTTCTTGCCCCCACTATCCTTCCCCTCCCTCTCTCTTTTTCTCTCTCCTTCTCCCCCATTTTCTCTACTGCCTGGGCCCTCTCCTATTCCCCTTTCTTTCTTCCTTCCTCTTATTTCCCCTTCTCCCCTCTGTCTGTTGCTTTATTCTTCTCCCTTTTATCTTTCTACCTCTCACTTCCTTCTTTCTCCTTTTTATCCCCCTTTCTCCTTTAGGAATCCCTTCTATTTACCTCCCTTTCTCCCCCACTACCTTTCGTAATGGTAATATCAATATTATTATCATTGCTATCATTATTGTTATCATTATCATTATTATGTTCATGATTATTGTTATTATCGTTATACTTATTATTATAACTACTACTATTACTTCTTTAATCACTGTCATAATTATTATTGTTGTTATTATCATTGTCATAATCATTATTGATATTATTATGATCATTGTCATCATTGTCATTATTATCACTACTATTATCATTACTGTTATTATTATCATCATTACTACTGTGTTTATTGTTACAATTATCATTATTATTATAATTATCCTTGCTAACATCTTTTTTATTATCACCATCATGACTGTTGTCATGATGATGATAAATATCATTATTTTTATCATTTTCAATATCATTTGTATTATAACTATTTTTAACATAATAACAATTATGATGAAGATAATGATGATTATCTTTATTATCATGTTTTTGCATTATCATTATTTCTATCATCATTACTGTTATCATCACTATCATTATCATTATTTTCATTATCACTACTACTATCATTATCATTACTATATCCAGCAGGTCAAAATAAGAAATACCTTTGGTTAAGGTAACCCGATCTGCTGTATTTTTTTCCGAAAAAAATGCCAACTCAAAATTTTTTATAGCTCAATAAAGTAATACCACAACTCTAGTTTTCCAAAATACCACCAAAAACAATGCCGCAACGGCTGGATTTATGACTACCTAAACACACTGAGCAAACCCTCCGATTGAGGCTTTGAAAAATAAACAAGATTTGTATTTTGAATTTAAACCTCGGTTTTATTTTTTTCCAGTGTGATACATAGGTCTGGGAGACAGGGTTTAGAATGAGATGCTGTCCACGAACAGGTTCATTACACCACTTCTCAAAAAAAAAAAAAAAAAAAAAAAAATTAAAAAAGGCCTACCGACTCACCTCCACAGCGATTCTGTTACCTGAACCAAAGGTATTTTTTATTTGGACTTATTAACATTAGTATTAGTAGAAGTTTCTTTGCCATTGCTACTGATATTATTATTATTACTATTATGATCGGTATCATTATCATCAATAACATCATTGTAACTATTATCATTGTTATTAGGAGTAATATACTAGTATTATCATTATTATCATTACTATTTTTTTATTACTATTTATTATTGTTATTATTATCATTATTATTATTATTATTATTATTATTATTATTATTATTATTATTATTATTATTATTATTATTATTATTATTATCGTTATCATCATTATTATTGTTATTATCATTACTATTATTGTTATTATTACTATCATTATTATTATTATTATTATTATTATTATTATTATTATTATTATTATTATTATTATTATTATCATTATCATCATCATTATTGTTATTATCATTATTATTGTTATCATCATTATTCTATTATCATTATTATCATTATTATTGTTATTATCATTACTATTATTATCATCACCATTACTTTTAACATCATTTCTGTGGTTCTTGTTATTACCATTATGTATTTGTTATCATCATTACTGTTACTATTATTATAACTATTATTCTTATTGTTATTACTGCTCCTATTATCAATATCATTATAATTTTATCAATGTTATTGTTATTGTTATTAGCCTTATCATCATCAACATCCTACTTCCCATCTCTTTTCTTTCTCCCTTTCTGTTGCTCTTCCCTTCTTCCATCTCTCCCTCTTTTTATCACCCTTTCCCCTGCTACCTCCCTCTCTCTCTCCCTCACCCCACTACCCCTCAATCTACCCCTCTCCCCATCTTTCTCCTTCCTAACTACCTCTCTTTTCTCTCCTCTCCCCCTCTCCCCACTACCTCCCTCTCTTCCCCTCTCCCTTTCTCCCTTCCCCTCTCCCCCTCTCCCGACTACCTCTCTCTACTCCCCTCTCCCCCTCTTTCTCCCTCCCCCACTACCTCTCTCTCTTCCCCTCTCCCTCCTCCTCCTTCTCCACCACCTACCTCTCTTCCCCTCTTCCTCCCCACCACCTGACTCTCTTCCCCTCCCCCCCTCTCAACCACCTAACACTCCCCTCCCCCCTCCCCTCCCTCTCCCAATCCCACCCCACCCTGCCCCCCTACCCACGCACGGACCCCCCACCGCGCGCCTACAATGTGGGGGGGTTGTTTATTACATCCCCACGGAAGGTCTCAGCAGGCCGCCTATTACTGCATATTGCTTTTCTTCACTACTTCTGACGGAGGGCCATATGTTCCCTTCGTTAGTGTGGCGGAGACGGGCGGGGGGTCTGCGCCAATCACCCTCTTTCTCTTCGCTTTTCTCTATACCCTCCCCGTCG
>NC_091564.1:31950426-31960426 GCF_042767895.1 Penaeus vannamei | reverse complement strand
TGATCATATTCGTCAACAATAAAAGCAAGAAGACCAGTCAAGATAATGGTAAAGATGACGTTAAAACATTAGGAACACAGGTAATCTAAATGATAAAAATTATAATCATGGAAGCAGCAAGAACGACAGTACAGATAATAGATTAATAATTAAAGAAATGATACTGATAAAGGAATTAATAATGCTACTACAAACTGTGATATCACTTATGATTATGATAACAATAAGGATATTCAAAATACTACTATTAATATCATAAATAATCATGATAATGATAAAGATGGTTACCTTTACTGTTCATAATACTATAGTCATTACTATTATTATTATCCTTATTATCGTTATTATTATCATCATTGTTAGAACTGTTATTGTTATCATTATCATTATTATTATCATTATTATCAATATTATTATTATTATTTTTCTATTATTATCATTATCATTTTTTATTATAATGATTATTATAACAATAATAATGATAATAATAATTATAATAACAATTATCATCATCATAGTAATAAGAATAGTAAAAGTAATAATGATATTAATAATCACTATTATTGTGATTATTATAATAACCATAATGATAATTATGGTTATTTTTAATTAATGATGATAATGATAATAGCAAAAATAAAAACAATAATAATTATGATAATGGTAATAGTAATAATGCTAATAACAATAATAATTATGATAATGATAACAATAACAACGGTAATAATGAGGATGATAACAATAATAATGATGATGATAATACTAAAAGCAATAAAAATAATGATGAAGATCACAAAAATAACAATCATAGTAATAATAATCATACATATAATAATATTAATAACAATGATCATAGTTATAATGACAAAGATAATTATGATAACAAAATCTTCGTCATAATTATAGTAATAATGGTGGAAATAAAAGTAGCTATAGTAGTATTAATGATAAATATAATGAATATTATAATGACACTACTAATAATAATATGATAATGATAATAATGACAAAATTATGATAATGATAATAATGACAAAATTATGATAATGATAATAATGATAATAATGACAAAATTATGATAATGATAATAATGATAATAATGACAAAATTATGATAATGATATTGATGATAAAATTATGATAATCATAATGATGATAAAATTATGATAATCATAATAATGATGAAATTATGATAATGATAATAATGATCATGAAAATAACTGCGCATGCATATCATTTGAATTATTCTAATATCCGAATTCCCTAACCATTTCCTTCACCAATAAAAAAATGCACTTCCTCCCGCCCCTTTAAAAGGAGGGAGGAGAATGGAAAAGCATTTTCTCGGGAACATACGACCCATAAAGCAATTTTCCTTCGCTCAAGCTAAAATGGCCCCCGTGCGCCGCCCCGAGTTGGATCGTCTCCCGGTGACAGTGTTTGCGAGGCGCTGGACGTCCGGGGGAAAGTTTCGAGACGAGGCGCAATTTTGGTCATGAGGAGGAAATGGAGAAGGGGAGGAGGAGGAGGAGGAGGAGGAGGAGGAGGAGGAGGAGGAGGAGGAGGAGGAGGAGGAGGAGGAGGAGGAGGAGGAACAAGAGAGGAAGGGGGGAAAGGGGAGGTGGAGAAGGGGAGGAGGAGGAGGAGGACGAGGAGGAGGAGGAGGAGGGCGAGGAGGAGGAGGGGGAGAGGGAGGAGGAGGAGGGGGAGAGGGAGGAGGAGGAGGGGGAGGAGGAGGAGGAGGAACAAGAGAGGAAGGGGGGAAAGGGGAGGTGGAGAAGGGGAAAGGAGGAGGAGGAGGAGGAAGTGGAGAAGGGGGAGAGGGAGGAGGAGGAGGAGGAAGAAGTGGAGGAGGGGAAGAGGAGGAGGAGGAGGAGGAGGGGGAGGAGGAGGAGGAGGAGGAGGAGGGGGAGGAGGAGGAGGAGGGGGAGGAGGAGGAGGAGGAGGAGGAAATGGAGAAGGGGAGGAGGAGGAGGAAGAGGAGGAAGAGGAGGAAGAGGAGGAGGAGGGGGAGGGGGAGGGGGAGGAGGAGGAGGAGGAGGAGGAGGAGAAGAAGAAGAAGACGAAGAAGAAGAAGAAGAAGGAGGAGGAGGAGGAGGAGGAGATGAAGAAGGAGGAGGGGGAGGAGGAGGAGGAGAAGGAACAAGAGAGGAAGGGGGGAAAGGGGAGGTGGAGGAGGAGGAGGAGGGGGGGGAGGGGGAGGAGGAGGAGGAGGAGGAGTAGTAGGAGGAGGAAGAAGAAGAAGAAGAAGAAGAAGAAGAAGAAGAAGAAGAAGAGGAACAAGAGAGGATGGCGGGAAAGGGGAGGTGGAGGTGATGGATGTGGGATGAAGGAGGAATAGGGTGGAGGAAGATTGTGTGGGAAATGGTTGATGGGATATGAAATGATAATGAAAATGAGATTTTTTTTTGTCGTGTAGGGATATAGGATATGGAATAACCGGGGAAAATCGTGGAAAATAAAACGAGTGAGAGGAAAGTGCGACTGAGAATTTTTATTCTACTTTACTATTTTTTCTCTTTGGAAAAAGGAAAATGCAAAAGTAATAGAAAAAAATGAAAAAAAAAAGAATAAGACTATATGCAAGTGAGAAAATGACGGATCGACATTTCCCTTTTAACGAAAGTCAAAATGGAAATGTTGCAAGTGACTAAAATACACCTAGATTTGGAGTGGCATTTTTATGACGAGCAAATGTGCTGCACATGGATTATTCTATAGGAATTCACGATAAAATGCATCTCCAATTAATTTCTGATGTAACGCTACCATGTGCTGTTTCGATACACGTCAGCCGCGTAAACAGAAAATGATTATGTCAATGCAAGAGAAATGTTACGAATTTTGCACGTTCCATGTGGTGAAATGTTGATCATGTGGAGGAAACGGAGACGGGAACGAGAAGAAGACGGCTTTGTTGAAACTCGGAAAATAGAAATTGGAAAAAAGTCACGACCTTAAAAGGAGGGGAACATGAAGCAGCGATAATAAAGAGGACGAAGAGAGAGTAGAAGAAAAAGACTACGTGTTGGTTAGGTTTTGCAAAGAATGTAGGTTGGAAAAGAGGGAGAAAAAAAGAGGGATAGATAGATCGACGCATCCTTTTTAACAATTGTCAAAATAGAAATGTTCTGAATAACTAAATTTGGATTATTCTATAGGAATTCACAATAAATGACATCCCTGATGAGTTTGCAAAATAATTTGCCTCATAAACAGAGATAATCATACCAAGCAAAGAGAAATATTTTGAATCTTGAATGTTCATTTAGGGAGTGAAATGCCCGTAGAATTTCGTCGACGCGTTTTAGTCTTTAAAAATGTATCATTATTTTGTATTTCATTTTATTTCCGTCATTCTCGGTGTAAATTCCTTAGCGCATGACTTTATACTCCTGCCCTGATTTCTGATGATATAACACTATCACGTGCTTTTACGATACACGCAAGAAGCATAAAATGAAAATGATTATGTCAATCCCAGAAAGACCATGAATTACGCACGTCCTATGTAGTGAAATGTTGATCATGAGGAGGAAAGGGAGATGGGGTGGAGAAAGAGAGAGGAAAAAGAGGAGAATGGGTAGAAGGAAGCTTGGGGGTGATAATTGTGGGAAGTAAGAGGAAAACAGTGAGAGGATGGAGAGATTATGTTGAATATGAGCGAAGGAAAAGGAAAAGATATAGGGAGAAATGAGAGGTGAGATGGCGGTGGTGGTGGTGGTGGGAGGGGGGGGGGGAGATGACTTATGGTATACTCGGAAAATAGAAATCGGAAAAAACACAAAGCTTAAGATTTTTATTTTCATGGAAAAGGAAGAGAGGGGAAAAAACGACGATTAAAAAAACGGAAGAGTACAAAAAAAACTAGGTGTTAGTGAAGTTTTATAAAGAATGTTGTGGGAAAAGAGGAAGAAAAAGAGGAATAATAAAAAGATGAAAATATAAAAATCCTACATGACTGAAATTCACCTAAATTTGGAGTGCAGTTTTAATGACGAGCGAATGCATTACACATGAATTATTCTAGAGGAATTCACGATAAACGGTATCACTAGTTTATTTGTGATGTGATATAACACATAAACAGAAATACTTATATCAGTCCAACAAAAATGTTATGAATTGCGTGATTGCTTTTAGGTAGTGAAATCTGGCTTTCATATCCGTAGAGTTTTGCAGATGCAAATAGGTATTACGAGAAAATGATCACAATTACAGTTCATTTTATTTCCGTCAATCTCAGTGTGAATTTATACGTATGTGCATATACTAGTAATTTTAGTGCACTAATTTAGCGTGTGTGTGTGTGCGTTTGTGTGTGTGTGTGTGTGTGTGTGTGTGTGTGTGTGTATGTGTGTGTGTGTGTGTGTGTGTGTGTGTGTGTGTGTGTGTGTGTGTGTGTGTGTGTGTGTGTGTGTGTGTGTGTGTGTGTGTGTGTGTGTGTGTATGTGTGTGCTTTGACGTGTCTATTTACTGTATCATTTTACGATTTACATTTTATAAAATCAAATGAATATTATACGCAAACATACATCAGTACAAAGACATGACTATTACCACGAGAGACAAAGGTGCTTATGGAATATTTCTAACAAACAGCAGCTAATCTCATCTAAAAAAAAGAAAAAACAATACATATAAAACAAACACACTTTTTACCCCTCAACCTCAGAAATTTTTGAATTTTTAAACTTTTCCTATAAATCAGCTTTAACAATGATACTCTTGAAGCCGGAAAAGTGAGCTTATATGCTTCAAATATGCATGCCGAAGTAGATATTGATAAACGTTCCAACATCAGTATAGTTTGTGAGTGTGTGTGTGTGTGTGTGTGTGTGTGTGTGTGTGTGTGTGTGTGTGTGTGTGTATGTGTGTGTGCGTGTGTGTGCGTGTGTGTGTGTGTGTGTGTATGTGTGTGTGGGTGTGTGTGTGTGAGTTTGTATATGTGTGTGTATGTGTAGCTGTATGTGTGTGGTTGTATGTGTGATTATCCTTGTGTGCGGGTGTATCAATATGCATGCGTACTATTTTTCTCTTCAATATAATTATGATTTGTCTCTCTCTCTCTTTTTTTTTTTGTTTTTTTTCTTTTTTTTTTTTTTTACGTGTGTCCAGAGCCCTTCCAAGTACCTGTCGCTTCATCTCTCGCCACACACGAATCCTCTCTTCCATTCAGGTTTGGTTGCCTTACGAGCCGGAACTCATTTCTCTTTGTATGCTGTAGAAATTGCGTCAATGCGGCCTCCTCCTCGATTTATCCGCCTTGCTCTCTCCCTCCTCTCGCTCCCCTTTCCTCTCTCCCTCCTACCTCCCCCCCCCCCTTGTTCCCTCCCTCCCTCCTCCCCCCTTGCACCCCACCCCCCCACCTCCCTCCTTGATTTTTCTCCTCCCGACCCTTCCGTGTCCGGATTGGTAGCTTTCCGTTTTCTGCGATATGTATATATATATATATATATATATATATATATATATATATATATATATATATATATATATATATATATATATATATATATATATATATATATATAATCTTTATATATGAATATATATGTACATATTTGTGTATATATATGTACACACATATATGTGTGTGTGTGTATATATATATATATATATATATATATATATATATATATATATATATATATATATATATATATATATATATATATATATATATATATATATATATATATATATATATATATATATATATATATATATATATATATATTTAGATATGTTTACACACACACACACACATACACATGTATGCACACAACAGTACACACGCACGTTTAGGCTTTTGTTATACATAATCTATCCTTTGATTTTAATCGACGATGGATACGTGCTAGTGAAGCAATTATATTTTTCCTTCCATTTGTTCTTTTAACGCATCCCCCCCCCCTCCCCCCTTCACAAGCCACATCAACCCACCCAACCCCTAAGCCCCAAACCAAGTCACCAACCCTCTCCCCCTCCACCCCTCTCCCCTTCACATTGAACCCAGGCTCCTCCCCTCCCCCCATCCCCCCACCCCCACGGCCACCCCTCGTCCAACGTGGCAGCCAAACTCCATGCAATGATTAAGCGATTAGCATTGCAGGACCGGCCGTGATTTATACGAAAATCAAAAGAGGATTCTTTTCATTTCCATTTTTTTCAGCCTCCCCCGTGTTGATATCCTGGGCTGCGAGAAATGCAATGCCACCGTTCTCTATTTTAGCAGTTGTGTAGCGTGGGCGTCCGTGGGCGGGGGGGTGGGGGTAGGTATGAACGTTGGCGCCCATAGGGGAAGGGAAGGAGGAGGGGAAGGGTGGTAGGGGAGAGAGGGGGTGGAAGGGAAATATAGGAGAGGATGAAGGGGGAGGGGAAGGGTGGTAGGGGAGAGAGGGGGTGGAAGGGAAATATAGGGGAGGACGAAGGGGGAGGGGAAGGGTGGTAGGGGAGAGAGGGGGTGGAAGGGAAATATAGGGGAGGACGGAGGGGGAGGGAAGGGTGGTAGGGGAAAGAGGGGGTGAAAGGGTGGTAGGGGAGAGAGGGGGTCGAAGGGAAATATAGGGGAGGACGGAGGGGGAGGGAAGGGTGGGAGGGGAGAGAGGGGGTGGAAGGGTGGTAGGGGAGAGAGGGTGTGGAAGGGAAATATAGGGGAGGACGGGTGGTAAGGGAGGGAAGGAGAAATATAGGGGGGGGGAGATAAGGCAGTCAGGGGTGTGGGTGGCCGGAGGAAAGAAGGGGAAAGAACAAAAGAGAACTGCAAGAAGCGAAGACAAGTGGACAAAGACACGGGGGTTTGAGGGGAGGGAAGAAACCGAGAACGAGAAAGATAGATAGAGAGAGAGAGAGAAAGAGATATATAAATAGATAGATAGATAGAAAGAGAGCAAGAGATAGACAGCTAGAGAGAGAGAAAGATAGATAGATAGAAAGAGAGACAGATAGATAGAGAGAGCAAGAGATAGATAGATAGATAGAGAGAGAGCAAGAGATAGATAGATAGAAAGAGAGCAAGAGATAGAAAGAGAGAGAGAACGAGAGAGAGAAAGAGAGAAGCTGTATTCATAACGTCGTTTCCAACACGAGCTGTCAATACTGTCAGTTTTCCCAAACTCGGGATTTTGAGTTATTGGATTTGTGGCGTCGAGAGGAAAACAGAGGAGCCGAGAAAGAGTTCGCGGCTGAGGAAGAGCGAGGAGGGCGGCTCTGTGGGAGTGGAGGGATATTTTTGGTGTGTAGGTGTGTGCATCACTTTAAAGAAGGGGGATACTTTTCATGAACCCTTACATTTTATCATCTCCAGATATAGTCTGAAGTCTTGATACTAGTGATTTATATCTCCTTATCATGTTTTATAAATACTATTAGTAATTTATCTTAACTGTTTTTGTAAATATTTTTTTGTAAACTGAAGGATAATGTTTTTTGTCATCACTAAAGATGAGTGTTAAACACTCGAAACGTTTGATGTGACTGATGAAGAATTGTTTTTGTTCAATGAAGATGCCAGTTTTGTTGGATTAAAGAAGAAAGAAAATTCTTATTTTTACATTAACACTGGTTGTGAAGTTCATTATATATATATATATATATATATATATATATATATATATATATATATATATATATATATGTATGTATGTATGTATGTATATATATACATATACATATCAAACGTTTCGAGTATTTTACACCCATCTTCAGTGATGACAAAAAACATTATCCTTCAGTTTACAAAATAACACATTTACAAAAACCGTTAAGATAAATTACTAATAGTATTTATAAAACATGAAAAGGAGATATAAATCACTAGTATCAAAACTTTAGACTATATATCGAGCTAATAAAATGTAAAATGAAAAGTTATTATATAGATTAATACAACTAGTTAAATGTCCATATTTGAGCTTGAATTAATCAACAATATTAAACATACCAAGAGAACTATACTCTAAATGAATTGGAAAAGGAATTTAGTATTGAAAAAAATAGACTAATTACGCTAAAAACCACACAAGAAATCCTAAATATCATTAATTCTAATATAACACATTAATGAAATGCAATATATAATTACAACTGAAACACATACTAGGGAATCTTTGGTATTCAAGAAAGAGATATATTAATAATTTATTAAGCTTCATGATCATGTTGTTGGTTAGGTAATTTTGAAATGATTGTGTACTAATTAATGATTTTGGAAATCTCTCCAACATATTGGCAACAGTACAGTTAAATTTAGAATATATATTATAATTATGAAAAGAAATAATGTTCTTATATATATACATATATTTATGTGCGCATGTGTGTACGTAAACAACTGTGTGTGGGGGGGGGGGGTATGTCAATATCTATGTCCTTCTATCTATTAGTCTATATCAATCAATCTCTCTCTCTCTCTCTCTCTCTCTCTCTCTCTCTCTCTATATATATATATATATATATATATATATATATATATATATATATATATATATATGAATACACACACACACACACACACACACACACACACACACACACACACACACACACACACACACACACACACACACACAACGCATACACATATTCACACACACACACACATATATGTATATACACACACACACAGTACATAAACATACAAATAGATGTACAAACCGACAGACACGCAAACCAACACAGAGGCAGTCATACAGGTAGAGTAGGTGAGTAAGCTAAGTAAGCTAAGTAAGGCTAAATACGAGTAAAAGAAATACAGTCAAATATCCCAGACACAGTGAACAGAAGAGCCTGACAAAAAGAACAAAGGATAACAAGCAATACGGATAATGACTCTGCCTCGAACATACGCTCATTCATTTCAGCTTTGCATTTCGAAGATTAAAGTCAACAGAAAGCAACAAGGAAATATTCTCCACTAAATTGCACTTACTGCCTGGCATTATGAGGAAATTTTTGACTGACTCTGAATTCATCATCAAACTTTCCATCTCTGTTACGCTTGCTGTTTCTCTCTTAATTTGTGTGTCTCTTTCGATGTAAAAGCATTCGATTTTGTATTTTTTTATATATATATCTGGTTAAATTTCTGCTGGTTTATGATTGTATGTATCCCTGCATAAATCAATACACCTTTGTGTCTGTTCATGAATAAACTTACCCGCCTTTCTACTCATCTAACCATTTATTTACCTTCCTCTCTATCTATTTATCTGTCTATCAATCCATATATGCCGGTCTACTTGTTTGCCTCTGTCAATATATCTATCTATCTATTGATCTTTCTATGTACTTATCTACTACCTATCTGTCCGTCTACCTGTCTGTCTGTTTCCTGCCTATCTTTTTACATGCATTCATTATATATGTGTATGTGTGTGTACATATATATATATACATATATATATATATATATATATATATATATATATATATATATATATATACATATATATACACATATCGAGATCATTATTTATTTGCCATTTAATAAGGTGCGTTGGTTCGGATTTCAAAGATATATGTAAATCAGTGAAACATTTGTTTAAATATTTTTATATTTCTAAAGGCATATCCATATGGTAAAATTTAATGTAATAATAGAGTAAATTATAATAATCCTTTATAAATGGTTTGCTTGTTGAGATGTCAACAGTTCATTTGGGGGAAAGCAATAAGTTCGTTATTTTAACGATTAATAGTCAAACGAGCCCTTGCCTTCCTCACGTACAGAGATATGTTAAGTCTTGGTATTTTAAGTTGAGTGTTACCTTGATTTTTTTTTATTGTAATACTTGGTAAGTGTATTAATGTAATTGTTAAATCCCTTTGTACTGATTTGTGATAATTGAGACAAGTCCTTGTCTTCCTCCTGTAGAGAGAGGGATAGAAGAGAAGATTAGAAAACCCAGCGAAAACAACACGCCATAATGCTTTGTTGCTAGAGAATATCTATTCGTTATTTATTTAATCACTTTACTGGCCCGAGGATACAGCAACAT
>NC_091564.1:31932926-31935426 GCF_042767895.1 Penaeus vannamei | reverse complement strand
TGATGGTAATATTGACAGAATGATACTAATAATCATGATGATAATGTTAACAATAACAATAGTAATATAATTATAATTGAAATAACAATTATATTAGCAACAGTAACAATTATGAAAAATATAGGAATGATAGCTGTAATACCAATAATGATACAAAAATAAAGATGTAGCTTTTTGTCAAATATATATTTTTTTTAATGTTTGAAGAAAGGCCACTCTGAATAAGATAATTGCATTTTCTTTCATGAAAACCATCAAAACCACTTTTTCTTCCTCATCCTTCTTCGTTCTCTTTCTTTTTTCACTTCTTCCCCATCCTCCTTTTTTCTCCTCCTCTTTGTCATCATCCTACTACATTCGTCCTCCTCCTCTTTTCTCATCTTTATCTTCTTCCCATTCTTGTCGTTGCCAGCCTCCTCTATCTCTTTCTCTTTCTCCCTCACCTTCCTTCTGCTCCTCTACTTCATCTTTCACATCACCGTCCCTTCCTTCTCCGGTTATTACTCTGATTCTTTCCTTCTCCTTTTTCTCCCTATCCTCTAATCCACATGAGCCTACTCCTTCTCCTCCTCTGTCTACTACTCCCCCTCCTCCTCCTCCTCTTCCTACTGCTTTTCTTCTTCCTCCACTTACAACTTTTTCTCTTCCTCTTCCTCTTCTATTAATTTCCTCCCCCCTTTCTTCAGTTTCCTTCTCCTCCTCTTGTTCCTCCTGTCCATCCTCCACTTGTTCCTCTTGTCCCTCCTCCTCCTCCGCCTTTTCCTTCTCGTTCTTTTACTTTCCTTTCTTCTCCTCCTCTTCCTCCTATTCCTCCTCATCATCATCCCCTTCCTTCTCTTTCGTCTTTTCCTCTTCCTCCTCCTCCTCCTCTTCCTTCTTTTTCTTCTCCTTCACACCCTTCATCTCCTCCGACTCCTGCTCCTCCTTTTCGTCCTCCTCTGCCTCCGTTTCTTCCTCTTCTTTAACCTCCTCCTCCCCTTTTCCTCTTTTGTTTCCCTTCTCTCCGCTTCTTCATACTCTTCCATCTATGCCTCTTTCTCCTTCTCCTCTCTCTTCTTCCACCTCTTCATCTTCTTCCTCCTCTCCATTTCCCCCTTCCTCTTCTTCCCTCTTTCTCATTCTCCATCCCCTTCTTTTCCACCTCTTCATTTTCTTCCTCCTCCTCCTTTTCCTCTCCCTCTTTCTCCTCTTCCTTCTTTCTCTTCTCCTCTTTCACCTCACCCTCCTTCTTTTATTTCCTTCCTCTTCTTTCTCCTCCTCTTTCACCTCACCTTCTTTCTATTCTTTCCTTTTCTTCCTCCTCTTTCACCTCACCCTCCTCTTTCCTTCCTCCTCTTTCTCCTCCTCCTTCACCTCACCCTCTTTCTTTCCTTTTCTTCCTCCTCTTTCACCTCGCCCTCCTTCTTTTCTTTCCTTCCTCCTCTCTCCTCCTTTTTCTAGCTCTCCTTTTTTCTAATCCCGAGCGAAGGCATTCTCACCCTCGCTACTCCCTCTTAAGCCAGTGCTCGTGACAGGCTCTTGGTGGCCCCTCGCTGAGAAAATAAGATTTCTTGCCACCAGTGTTCTGCGTCCCTAACCTCTGCAAGAAGTACTGGATTTTCATGCGACCCGTTTCGATAAACAACTTTCTCTTTGTCTTCGTCTGTCTGTCTGTCTCTCTTTTTTTTGTGTGTCTGTCACTGTTTTTGTCTCTTGTTTGTCTCGGTCAGGCTCTGTCTGTCTCTGTCTCTGTCTTTCTCTTTCTCTTTCTCTCTCTGTCTGTCTGTCTGTCTCTCTCTCTCTCTCTCTCTCTCTCCCTCTCTCTCTCTCTCTCTCTCTCTCTCTCTCTCTCCCTCTCTCTCTCTCTCTCTCTCTCTATCTATCTATCTATCTATCTATCTGTGTGTATGTGTGTATTGTATCTATCAGTCTTTATTTATCTACCCCTGTCTCTCCCTCCCTCGGCATATAATTGCTCGTATTTACGTGTACGCCCATAGGTTTGTGTTTGTTGATCTTTCTCTCTCCCTCTTTCTCCCCTCTCCCCCTTCCTTCTCTCCAGCAACGGCAACAAATCAAACAAAAAAAGGGTAAAATCCAGTGAGGCGCTTACCCTCTACGATCCAGTTAATGAAAAGTGGAATGGAAAAGTACACCCCGTATTTTTTTTCCCCCGCTGGGTAAAAAGAAGGAGCAAAATTCTACTTTATTGGGGCGCGGGAGATCGAGTGAAGAGAATTTTGTACTGCAAGACAGTCTTGAACTGCCATATGTAGCCTATGATACAGATTGATTACACGGAAAACTTATATGGGAAATATTTAATAATCTAACTGGCCTTAAGAAAAGTATCATATATATATATGTGTGTGTGTGTGTGTGTGTGTGTGTGTGTGTGTGTGTGTGTGTGTGAGTGTGTGTGTGTGTGTGTGTGTGTGTGTGTGTGTGTGTGTGTGTGTGTGTGTGCGTGTGTGTGTGCGTGCGTGCGTGCGTGTGAGGGCACGGTAACTGAATGGTTAAA
>NC_091564.1:31900426-31902926 GCF_042767895.1 Penaeus vannamei | reverse complement strand
AGATATATATAGATATAGATATATATATATAGATATAGATATAGATATAGATATATATGTCTATCTATCTATCTATCCATCTCTATGTCTATCTATTTATCTCTCTATATGTACTCTGTTCCTCCCCTTCTCAATTAATCAATTAATTTACCTTCTTTCTCTCTCGCTCTTCCTTTTTATTTCCATATTTCAATTACCGACTTTCTACTGAATTATTTTTGTTCACTCATGCAGTTATGTACCAGAGTACAGGGTGATTAAAAAGAAACGTTACTCTGACTTCAAGTTAGATTTGTTAATGGCGTAATTTATGCTGACTATAAATATCTGAAATGGTATGCTGTATATGTTGACTTTTTCATAGATGTGTGTTCGTACCCTTTTTACTATATTAGTATGCACCTTTCATGTTGTTTATCATTTATGCATACATACATACATACGTAAATACATACATGCATATAGATAGATGGATATTTAGATAGATGAATAGTTTGTTTGTTAGATATATGTAGATATAGATAGATAAAGAGAAACAATTAGAGAGAAAACATATGCTCATATGATTCTCTTTCTCCTTTCCTCCTACTAAGAGCTTCTTCCTCCATCCTTCTTCCTCCATCCTTCTTCCTTACTCCTTCCTCCATCTTTCTTCCTCCATCCTTCTTCCTCATTCCTTCCTCCCCACTCCTTCTTCCTTATTCCTTGTTCCTCACTCCTTCTTCCTCCTCCTCCTTAAGTGCCATCCTTTCTTATCCTCTCTCCCTCCTCCATCCTCAGCCCCTCAGCTATGGTAATTCCCCTCGCCCCCGCCCCCCCTCCCTCTCCCCTCCCCCCTCGGTTGTCTTGGATTCCGACAGAG
Organism: Penaeus vannamei; assembly: GCF_042767895.1. NCBI lineage: Eukaryota > Metazoa > Arthropoda > Malacostraca > Decapoda > Penaeidae > Penaeus > Penaeus vannamei. The sequence continues at coordinate 31,902,064 of NC_091564.1, read as the reverse complement.
AGATAAGGAGAGAGCAGTCGAGCGTTAAATGAAAGCAGCCTGCCGTTGATTCATGATAGCTCGGTGTGTGTGTGTGTGTGTGGAGGGGAAGAAATTCAATTACCCAAATAAATGATGATACCAGTGGCGAAACGTAACATGTGCAGTACATGTGAGTGACGTAGGGTTTAGAGTGACAAGGGGTCTGTTAGAGAGGGTAATGCATGCTTACATATGCTGAATGGCTGTTGGGTCTCTCTCTCTCTCTCTCTCTCTCTCTCTCTCTCTCTCTCTCTCTCTCTCTCTCTCTCTCTCTCTCTCTCTCTCTCTCTCTCTCTCTCTCTCTCTCGCTTTGTGGGTGTGGATTTGGGGATGCGGGCGTGTGGAGAGGAGAGGGTTGGGTGTGTTGAATGGCTGTATGTGGGAAGCAGGGTGTGGGTAGGAAGGCGTTGGGGGTGTCTCTGTGTGTGTGTAAGAGTGTGTAGGTAACTGCAGACAGTCAGTCTGAAAGCTTTGTATGTACATTCACAATGTACACAGTCACTCGCTTAAACGCAAATATGTTCTTATTTTATACATAACGACGTGGGTTGCTTTGTGTTGGTGGACTATCACAAATGGATACAAAACAAGTTTGTACACAGGCAATGCGTATAGGAAGAGCAAACACTTTCACATAAATTGTTACAAAAACACCTTTTCCTATATCCTGAAAACATCTACACATTCTCACATTTTCCTATAAATACAATCTACGCGTCAAAAAATAAATGAATAATTATAAAACAAACAAACAAATTTTTATACATTCATACAGGCAAAAACTCACACTGAATTCCACATATTCAAGGAAGTGTAAACATTAATACATGTATATTCGCAGTCACACAAGCACAAATTGCTACCCACGCTTGCAATCGAAGAACACGTGTACAAAGGTGAAAGGATATGCTAACTCTCTCTCTCTCTCTTTCTCTCTTTCTCTCTTTATCTCTTCGGTTATTCAATTTCTCGGCTTTACTTTCGCCCTTTTCGTTTTCCACCTTCTACCACATTTCTTCGCAGACTTCCAAGCTTCTCTTTCTGCCTCTTCTCTTCCATCGGTTCTTCTGGATTGCTATAGTTTCTTACTCCATTTCCACTCCTTTCTCTTTATCTCCCTTCCGGGGTTTCTCTCTCCATCCGCCTTTCACAATTTCATTTTCATTCTTTTCTTTGTCTCTACTGTACATAGCTTCATACACCTTTCTCTACACACACGCACAAAGTCACCGATACTCACACACGCATACACATGCATACACACACAAAAGCACACACACACATACACATGCATACACACACACAAACACACATACACATGCACATAAATACTCACAAAACACACATACACACACATACACGTACACACACACAAATACACGCCCAAATACACACACCAACACACACACAGATGTCTCTTTCTCTATATAGAGATAGATAGATAATTATATAGATAGATATATAGACAGACAGATAGATAAACAGATAAATAAATCAATAGAAACACACATCCTTGAACACATCTCTCTCCATATCTCGCAATCTCTCGCCATTTCTCGCGCTGTCTCTCGCACCAGCCTCGACGACCGCCTCAGACCCGCGCCCCTTCAGTGTGTT
>NC_091564.1:31862926-31865426 GCF_042767895.1 Penaeus vannamei | reverse complement strand
TTCTCCGTTTTCCTCTCATACCCTTCTTTCTCCCCATTACTTTTTTTTTTCTCTCTCTCTATCCTATTCCATCTTTTTTTACCCTCTCTCTACCCCTCTCTTCTCACTTTCCCCTTTTTTCACCCCTTGCCTCTCCCTCCTTTTCTCTCCTACTGCCTCTGGTTTGCTACCTTCACTCATCTCCCTTCTCCCTCCCTTTTCTTTCTCGTCTCTCCTTTTCTTCTCTCTCCCCTCGCCTTATCTTTATTTTCAATCCCCTCGTCTCCCTTCTCTTTTCCTATTCTTTCTGTCCCTCCCCCTTCTTCTACTTCCCTATCCCCCTCCTTATCTCCCTTCTCCCTCCCTTCTCTCCACACCCCTCTCCTTTCCTCCCCTCTATCTCCCCATCTCCCATCTCCCTCCCTCTCCTCTATCTCCCAACTCCCCTTCCTACCCTCCGTCTTCCATCTCCCTCCCTCCCTCCTCTCTCCACCCCTCTCCCTTCCTCCCCTCTATCTCCCCATCTCCCTCCCTCTCTCCTCTTTCTCCCCTCCCCCTCCCTCAACTTCCCTACCGCCCTCCTTCTCTCCCCTCTTTCCTCTCCGCCCCCCCCAATCTACCCCCCTCCCCCTCCCCCCCCTAACCCCTCCCCCCCTCCCTTCAGGAAAGCTCATCAAAATTATACGATCGGAAAGGGAGGAGAGAAAAAAAAGATCGATCAGTAATAGATTGTATTTGACGCCTCGATGCAACAGCTTAGCCAGCAGTAGAATCTTGTCTTTTTTTTTTTTTTTTTTGTCTGCAGTTCGTGGTACTTGCTCTATGCGTAGTTAAGGACACGCTGAATGTGTACGCTTTCAATACGTACGTGTGTGTGTGTGTGTGTTTGTTTGTTTGCTTGTTTGTGTGTGTTTGTTGCTGAGTGTGTATAGTAATAGATAGGTACACAGATACATAAATGGATAGATAGATTGGCAGCGGCATTCATATCTATTTATGTATATTCATATATATATATATATATATATATATATATATAATATATATTTTATATATATTATAATATATATATATATATATATATTTTATATATATATATTATATATATTATATATATACATATATATGTATACATATATATGTATCTCTTTCTCTCTCTCTCTCTCTCTCTCTCTCTCTCTCTCTCTCTCTCTCTCTCTCTCTCTCTCTATATATATATATATATATATATATATATATATATATATATATATATATATATATATATATATATATATATATATATATATATATACGCTTATGGCACAAAGATCCGTTGGCGGCGATGACTCCCGAGCGGAGTCGAGTAGCGGCGCCGGTCTTCAAGAGCAAGACTCGGTGACAATATCCAGATCCGTCGGCCACAGACGCGCCGCTAACTGCCTCTGTGAAATGGAATTGAAATACAATAGCCTTGATCTACGCTTAATCTGCCGGATGTTCTTGTCATAGGCTTTGGCTCGCGTCGAAAATCCAATAAGATTTAAGGCCGAAAAGCGCGGCAGTAATTGGGAATGGATTTCCCTTCCGCTGCGCCTCTTTCGGCCTCGCGCCCCGCCTGCTACGGCTGATACACACACGTATACATAGGTAGGTATATCAGTGCATAAGTATATATATATATATATATATATATATATATATATATATATATATATATATATATATATATATATGTGTGTGTGTGTGTGTGTGTGTGTGTGTGTGTGTGTGTGTGTGTGTGTGTGTGTGTGTGTGTGTGTGTGTGTGTGTGTGTGTGTGTATGTATGCATGTATATATATATATATATATATATATATATATATATATATATATATATATATATATATATATATATATATATATATTCATTTATTTATATTTCTATATATACACTATGTCATATACATACAAGTGTGTGTGTGTTTAACTGCCTCCTCCTCTCAGTGCGCCATATCCTTTTATAGACGCAAGTTACCCGCTGCTCCGCCACTCTCCTGGAAGAGGAAAGTAAACATTGTCTTCTCTGCTTTAAGTGGCTGTGTCTTTTCTTCATCCACAGAGAAAGGGAGGAAGATAGGAAGGGAGAATATTGTATTCGCCGCAAGAAGAGGAAAAGGATAGGACGAAAAAGGGTAATGAATATGATTGTCAATAGTCTATTATTACTGCCGTGTCATTCTATCATAATCTTTTCTGCTACAATCATCAGTATACTTAACATATTACGCTATTATCGACTGCTTCTTTATTATGGTTACGGCTGAAGGTTTACAAATAAAGATAATAACCAATGTATAATTTTCATTCTTTGTTATTATTATTATTGCTGTATACTTCTTAATATTGTTGTTGTTTTATTATGATGGTGATATTCAATATTGCTTCTGCTCTTGTCATCATAATCATTATCATTATAATTGTTTTTTTGTGATTTTTACTATTGGTACTATTATTGTATTTTTTATCATTATTATTATCATTATCATTATCATCATTAAT
>NC_091564.1:31842926-31845426 GCF_042767895.1 Penaeus vannamei | reverse complement strand
TATTATTATTATTATTATTATTATTATTATTATTATTATTATTATTATTATTATTATTATTATTATGCTTGTGACTATTGCTATCATTATTATTACTATTATTATTATTATTTTCCTTTTTATTTCTATTATTATTATTATTATTAATATTATTGTTATTATTATAATTGTTATCATCATCATCATTATTATTATTATTATTGTTATTATTATTATTATTATTATTATTATTATTATTGTTGTTGTTGTTATCGTTATTATTGTTATTACTAATATGTTCACCATTATTAGTATTATCTTTATTATTAGTATCATCATCAAAACCATTATTGCTATAATTATTATTTGTAGTAGTAGTAGTATCATAATAAAAGTAATGATAATGATGATAATAGTAATAATAATCATGATAATAGTTATTATCTTTTTATTTTAATTAATATTAATTTGCATTCCTGTTATTTTCACTATTCGGTCGCGTTGGTTGTAGTTGTTTTTTTTAGTTTTCGTTGGTTACCAAAATGAAGATGCTTATTATAATATTTTTTATTTGTATTAGTATTATCATGATTACAATAAAAGTAATGATAGTAATGATAATGATAAAATAAAATAATTATATGTAATACTAATGATAATAATAATGATATCAATGGTAATGATAATAATGAAAATGGTAATAATAATAATGATACTGATAATAGTAATAACAATATTAATGATAATGATAGTAATAATAACAAAAGTAAAACTGATTATGGTAACAGTAAGAGGAATAACAATAATAATAATAATGACCATGAAAATGAAAATGATAATCATAATGATAATAATAATTACAATAATAATGATAATAATAAAAAAATAATAATGATAATAATAATAATAATAATAATAATAATAATAATAATAATAATAATAATAATAATGATAATAATGATAATAATGAAAATAATAATGATAATAATAATAATAATAACAATGATGATGATGATGATAATGATAATGATAATGATAATGATAATGATAATGATAATGATAATGATAATGATAATAATAGTAATAATAATAATAATAATAATAATGATAATAATGATAATAATAATAATAATAATAATAATAATAATAATAATAATAATAATAATAATAATAATGATAATAATAATGATAATAATAATAACAAGGATAATAATAATAATAATAATCATAATAATAATAATACAATAATGATAATAATAACAATAATAATGATGATAATAATAATAATAATGATAATAGTAGTAGTAGTAGTAAATATAATAATAATAGAATTGGTAATAGTAAAGTAATATTGGTAATAATTATAAATATTAGTGATAATGATGATAGATAAATAATAATATTAGTATCTATCAAAATCACAGATATAATCATAATAAAAGTAATAATGATATCAATGATAATTCTAATAATAATGATGATAATCATGAAAATCATGTTAATTATGGTGACGTTAACGATGACGACAACCAAAACGTCGACAATAATACCAATAAAATGCAATACCAAAAACAACCCAAAAACAACAACAAATAAGAACCAAAAACACACCTTTAATGAACCACCAAAATAGAACCCCTCTCTCGGGCTTACGTTTCAAGATCTCTCAAGAAGAGAGGACAAGGAAGCGAACCCATATCCACGCAGATCTCCGAGGAAACATCAAGACGACTCCCACATAAATAAGAATAAAACTTGGCATTTACGAGGAGACAAGCTCGGGAAGGTGGGCCGTAAAGTGACCCCGTAAAACCAGCGTCTTTGGTGAGGTGTGGGGGGAAGGAAGGAAGGAAAAGGGGAAGAAAAAAGGGAAAATCGGGAAAGAAGGAGGTTTTTATAAACGTAGAAGAAGGAGAAAAGGAAGAAGAAGAAGAAGAAGGAAAAGGAAAAATCGGAAAATCGGGAAAGAAGGAAGTTAAGAGAAAATTAGAAGAAGCAGAAGAAGAAGAAAAAGGAAAATCGGGAAAGAAGGAAGTTTTAAAGAAAAGTAGAAGCAGAAACAGAAGAAGAAGATGAAAAAAAGAAAAAAAAAAGGAAATCGGGAAAGAAGAAAATTTATAAGAAAGTAGAAGCTGAAAAGGAAGAAGAAGAAAAAAAAAAGAAAATCGGGAAAGGAGAAAGTTTTAAAGAAAAGTACAAGCAGAAAAAGAAGAAGAGGAAGAAGAAGAAGAAAAAGAAGAGAAGGAGGAGGAGGAAGAAAATGAAGAAGAAAAAAGAACACGTTAGTGCGAGAAACGAAGGAAAGACAAAATAAACGAGAGAAAAAAAGAGAAATGAAAAAGAAGAAAAAAAAAAGGGACAGGTTAGGTGCGAGACGCGAAGGAAAGACAAAAGAAACGAAAGAGAAAAAAAGAAAAAAAAATCAGGGTAGGTACGAGAATAGAAAACGAGACAAAATGTGATAGAAGAGAAAAAATAATTGTAAAGCGAGACCGAAAGAAGTTGGAAAATTCATATGAGG
>NC_091564.1:31812926-31817926 GCF_042767895.1 Penaeus vannamei | reverse complement strand
CATCTTATCCTAGACAATAATACATAAAACATCTCCAACGCCCAGACAGGAAGCCCAATAAAAAACAACAACGCCCACACACCTGCACGCTAAGTTTTCTCCCCCTTCCCCTCCCTTCCCTCCTTCCCTACCCTCCCTTCCCTCCCTTCTTCCCTCTCCTCCTTCTCTCCCTCCTCCCCTGTCTCCTTCCCTCCCTCCCTCTCCTTCCTTACCTCCTCCTTCCTTCTTCCTCCTTCCTCTCCCTCCTTCCCCCTCTCCTTCCTCCCTCCTTTCCTTCCTCTCCCCTCCTCCGCTCCCTCCCTCCCCTTCCTTCCCTCTCTCCTCTCTTCCCTCCCTCCATTCCCCCTCCCCCATCCCCCCTTCCCTCCTTTCCTCCCCTCCCTCCTTCCCTCTCCCTCCTCCCTCCTCCTTCCTTCCCTCCCTCCCATCCCACCTCTCCCTCCTATAAAAAAAAACTCACCCCCCCCCCCAAAAAAAAAAAAGATAGGCCTAGAGCAAAAACACCTCCCGAATGACAATTAAGGAGCCCAGTGAAGCCAGGAAGGAGCTCGAGAGACGAGACGGAGGACGAAGGGGAACGAAGGAGAGAGAGAGAGATAAGAGGAGGACGAAGGAGACCGAAGGAGAGAGATAAGACGAGAGGAGGGCGAAGGAGAACGAAGGAGAGAGAGAGATAAGACGAGAGGAGGACGAAGGAGAACCAAGGAGAGAGATAAGACGAGAGGAGGGCGAAGGAGAACGAAGAAGCTCAAGAGAAACGGAGGACGAAGGAGACCGAAGGAGAGAGAGAGAGATAAGACGAGAGGAGGGCGAAGGAGAACGAAGGAGCTCAAGAGACGAAACGGAGGACGAAAGAGAGAGATAAGACAAGAGAAGGGCGAAGGAGAACGAAGGAGAGAGAGAGAGATAAGACAAGAGAAGGGCGAAGGAGAACGAAGGAGAGAGAGAGATAAGACAAGAGAAGGGCGAAGGAGAACGAAGAAGCTCAAGAGACGAAACGGTGGGCGAAGGAGAATGAAGGAGAGAGAGAGATAAGACAAGAGGAGGGCGAAGGAGAACGAAGGAGCTCGAGACACGAATCAGAGGACGAAAGAGAGAGATAAGACAAGAGAAGGGCGAAGGAGAACGAAGGAGAGAGAGAGAGATAAGACAAGAGAAGGGCGAAAGAGAACGAAGGAGAGAGAGAGAGATAAGAGAAGAGGAGGGCGAAGGATAACGAAGAAGCTCAAGAGACGAAACGGAGGACGAAAGAAAACGAAGGAGAGAGAGAGAGATAAGACGGGAGGAGGACGAAGGAGAACGAAGAAGCTCAAGAGACGAAACGGAGGACGAAAGAGAGAGATAACACAAGAGAAGGGCGAAGGAGAACGAAGGAGAGAGAGAGAGAGATAAGACGAGAGAGTCCCTTGTCTTGCGCGAGAGATTCCCGGAATATATACGATTGGGTGAGCGAGACCGAGAGATGAGCGGATCGAGTGAGGAAAAACATTGAATTGCTTTGTTGTTTGGGTTTGTTGTTAGTGTGTGTATGGGGGGGAGGGGGTTGTTATTGTTAAAAGGATTGTTACTGTTGTTATTGTTAAAAAAGATTGTTGTTATTGTTAATAGCATTGTTATTGTTGTTATTGTTAAAAGGATTGTTTTTTGTTATTGTTAAAAGGATTGTTATTGTTAAAAGGATTGTTTTTTGTTATTGTTAAAAGGATTGTTATTGTTGTTATTGTTAAAAGGATTGTTATTGTTGTTTTTGTTAACAGGATTGTTATTGTTGTTATTGTTAAAAGGATTGTTATTGTTGTTATTGTTAAAAGGATTGTTATTGTTGTTATTGTTAAAAGGATTGTTATTGTTGTTATTGTTAAAAGGATTGTTATTGTTGTTATTGTTAAAAGGATTGTTATTGTTGTTATTGTTAAAAGGATTGTTATTGTTGTTATTGTTAAAAGGATTGTTATTGTTGTTATTGTTAAAAGGATTGTTATTCTTATTGTTAAAAGGATTGTTATTGTTGTTTTTGTTAAAAGGATTGTTGTTGTTATTGTTAAAAGGATTGTTATTGTTAAAAGGATTGTTATTGTTAAAAAGATTGTTATTGTTGTTATTGTTAAAAGGATTGTTATCGTTGTTATTGTTAAAAGGATTGTTATTGTTAAAAGGATTGTTATTGTTGTTATTGTTAAAAGGATTGTTATTGTTAAAAGGATTGTTATTGTTGTTATTGTTAAAAGGATTGTTATTGTTAAAAGGATTGTTATTGTTGTTATTGTTAAAAGGATTGTTATTGTTGTTATTGTTAAAAGGATTGTTATTGTTAAAAGGATTGTTGTTATTGTTAAAAAGATTGTTATTGTTGTTATTGTTAAAAGGATTGTTATCGTTGTTATTGTTAAAAGGACTGCTATTGTTAAAAGGATTGTTATTGCTGTTATTATTAAAAGGATTGTTATTATTGTTATTGTTAAAAGGATTGTTCTTATTGTTAAAAGGATTGTTATTGTTAAAAGGATTGTTATTGTTAAAGGGATTGTTGTTATTGTTAAAAGGATTGTTATTGTTAAAAGGATTGTTATTATTGTTAAAAGGATTGTTATTGTTAAAAGGATTGTTGTTATTGTTAAAAGGATTGTTATTGTTGTTACTGTTAAAAGGATTGTTATTGTTGTTATTGTTAAAAGGAGTGTTATTATTAAAAGGATTGTTGTTATTGTTAAAAGGATTGTTATTGTTAAAAGGATTGTTTTTATTGTTAAAAGGATTGTTATTGTTAAAAGGATTGTTGTTATTGTTAAAAGGATTGTTATTGTTGTTACTGTTAAAAGGATTGTTGTTATTGTTAAAAGGATTGTTATTGTTAAAAGGATTGTTTTTATTGTTAAAAGGATTGTTATTGTTAAAAGGATTGTTATAGTTAAAAGGATAATGAGAAGAAAAAGCAATGTATTGTTAGTGCATAGGTTGTTATTGTTAATGGGATTGTCGTTATCGTTATTAGGAGGATTATTGTTATCGTTGTCTGTGGGATTGTTCTGTTATTGTTCGTGGATTGTTATTATTATTGATCATAGGGTTGTCTTTTGGAGTGTTTTTGTTATCCTTAGCGAGGTTGTTATTGTTAGTAAAAATGTTGTAGTATTTTTATGCTGTTAGAAAGAATGCCATTGTTATTACACTTAGTGGTATTCCAACTCTTATTATTGCACTGTTATTGTCATTATTATCATTATCATTCCGATATTTCATTGTAGTTTTTATCCTATTCATTGTCACTATCATCATGATCACACTCATCATACTAATTTTAATCAGTAATATATCAATTCAAAACATCGTAGCCCTATAAAAAAACACGTCACCAGGACAAAGTAAACACAATGCTTACAACACTTATAAGTCTCGCCAAGGCACCAATAACCATTTATAAGTGGATTACATCAGCTGATTCGTCACTGCCTGTTTGTCCCGTTAATGAGCAATTGCCTTGAGTTAATGACCGCCAGGAGATGGAGATAGATGGTTTGTCAAGCTAAACGACCTTATAGATGGATAGGGTATTGGGGGACGCTGGAGGGAGGAGGGGGAGGGGGGGGAGGGAGAAAGGGAGATGGCGTGTCAAGTAATATGGGACGGGGTGGTGTGATATGGTGTGGATACGCCAATTTGCGTATATGTGTATGGGAGAGGAGAGAGGGTGAGAGGGTGAGGGCGTGAGAGAGAGAGAGAGAGAGAGAGAGAGATGAGAGAGAGAGAGAGAGAGAGAGAGAGAGAGAGAGAGAGAGAGAGAGAGAGAGAGAGAGAGAGTGCAGGTAGACAGAGAGAGAGATTAATGGACAAACAGACAGTAACAAAGAAAGAAATAAGGAGAATGGGAAAATAGATAGCAAACAGAAAGAATAAGAAAGAAAGGAAGGAAGAGCATGAGGGACGAGTGAAATCGGGGAGAGAGGAATAGGTCGAGAGAAAATAATGGACAAATGAAGAGAGATAAGGCCCCTGGGAGAAGAAGACAGAGAAAAAAAAGACAGACAGACAAACTATCTCTCTTTAATCTGGACAAAACACACCCTTCCTTAGCCCTCGATCGCCTGTTCTCCCTTTCATCAGCATCGCTAAGCAAATATCATGCAACGACAATATGCAAATACTCTTCCCATTTGCATTATCTGCACGAGAGGAGGAGGGCGACGAAAAGAAGAAGGAAGAGGAGGAGGAGGAGGAGGAAGGAGGAGGAGGAGGAGGAGAAGGACGAGGAGGAAGAGGAGGAGGACGACGACGACGGCAAGAGCGAAGAGAAAGATGAGGAGGAGGAGGAGGAGGAGAAGAAGAAGGAGGAGGGGAAGGGGAAAGAGAAGGAGGAAGGAGGAGGAGGAGAAACAGAAGGAGGAGGAAGAAGAGAAACAGAAGCGGGAGAAAGGAAAGGACAAACAAGAATGGAGAAACAGGAGATGGAGGAGGAAGGAGCAGAATTCATATAATAGAAGAATGATAAAGGAGACTGGGAGAAGGAATAAAAGAAGTAGGAGGAGGAAGAGAGGAATAGAAGAAGAAAAGAAGGGAATAGAAAAGGAGAAGGGATAGGAGCAAGAGTGTTAGGACAAGGAGGGAAACGACGACGGAGATAAGGTAGAGGAAATTAGTGAGAAGATGAGAAAACAAAGAGGAGGGAGAAGATCAAAAAGAACGAACGGAAGAGGACTCAAAGGAGAGGAAGAAGAGCGATAGAAGAAGGAGAATGATAAAAAAAGATCAAAAGAAGGAATACGTAGAATAGGAAGACCTCGTCGAGAGGAGAAGAAAAAAAAAGAGAGGAAAGGAAAGTGGGAAAGAAAAATACGACCCGCCATTTTGTTTTTCTTTTTTTCTTTTTCTTTCCCGGAATACGACCCGCCATTTTTTTCTTTTCTTTTTTTTTCTTCCCCGGATGCAAATGGCGAATTAATTGAGCCGAGAAGTTCCATCCTGCAAAACAAAAGAACAAAGATTTTTGTTTTTACAGCATAACG
>NC_091564.1:31782926-31790426 GCF_042767895.1 Penaeus vannamei | reverse complement strand
CACACACACACACACACACACACACACACACACACACACACACACACACACACACACAAAGAGGTTTGTTGTGCATATAAATACACACATATTGATGTGTATGTATAAATATACCGTAAGAATCAACTTATGCCAAAAACTTTTCCATGTATGAAACACCAGTAAATTTCACTGATCATTACTCTTATCACTACTGATACCTCTACTACAACTACCATTATTGTAATTGTTAATGGAAGACCACAGTAACAGCTATATTACTACTATCAATACTATAATTAATAGGAGTATGTTGATTTTGATAATATATTAGGATCATCCCTAACATCACCACGTCCATCCACATCATCATCTGAACGTCATTTCCAAATCCACAACCGTCTTAATAACCCGCACACTTCAACAAGTAAAAATAACACGACGAAACGCTTCATACATAAAGTTGAAATTGTACGCCGGAGAATTACAATATCATCTTTATGTATGTATGCTAACATGCGATGCGCGTTACATCTCATATAAGAGTGTCACTCCTGAACTATCTTGTGTTCAATCTACAAGGAGACAGCTGAGCTTTTATGTAGCTTAGGGGTCTTTTTTCTTCTTCTTTTTTTATTTTATTTTTTCTATTTCTTTCTACTTTCTGCTGCTCTTCCTTGTTTTTGTTTTCTTTCTTTGTTTTTGTTTGGTTGTTGTTTTTTTCTCTTTGGTTGTTTGTTTGTTTGTTTGTTTGTTTTTTATTACGTTCTACTTTCTGCTGCTCTTTCATTTTTGGTTTTCTTTGTTTGTTTGTTTTTTCTCTCTCTCTCTCTTTGGTTGGTTTTCTTATTCTTTTTTTTCTGTTCCTTCTCTAATGTTGTTTTTTTCTTTTCTTCCTAACCCTATTCGTATTTTAGATACTTTTTCTCTTATCTTTCTATATTTTTCGTCCTCTAATTATCTTCCTTTGATCTCGTATTCTCTTGCTCTTCTTTATCTTCCTTTTGCCTACTCCTCTATTTTTTCTGTGCGTTTGCGTGTGTTCATATAGGAAAAGAGAAAAATAAATAAAATTATGTATACATATTTATTTATCTATGTGCATTTATATTCATTATATGAATAGAGAATATATATAACCATACATTTATATAAACAAATCAATATATATACATATATATATATATATATACATATATATATACATATAGATATACAATATATATATATATATATATATATATATATATATATATATATATATATATATATATATATATATATATATATATATATATATATTAACATATACATATATATATATATATATATATATATATATATATATATATATATATATATATATATATATATATATATATATATATATATATATATATATATATATATTTATTTATTTATTTATTTATTTATTTATTTATTTATTTATATATATAAATATATATATATATATATATATATATATATATATATATATATATATATGTATATATAGACACACATATATATGTATATAGAGAGACAGATAGGTATAGGTATAGATAGATATATCGATATAGATTTATATAAATATACATGTCAGTGATTATGAAATATTAAATCAACAAAAAACGCCAACCAGTCATTCTCGAAGACCGTGAGAGCTTCAGCGACACCGTGTATGACAAGAAATTCAAGTATACAAGTGCCAAGGCTAATCAACTCAGAAAGGAATTTCCTTTTCAGGCTCTCCTTGTTGGATTTAAAAGTCAAAGGATTCGGCCGTTCAGGAGAATCTAATCTTTTACTTAATTAATGGAAAGTTGGATCAAAACCCTTTTCAAGGCGAGTTTCCTGATAACATTTACGGTAGCCTTCTTGAAGGTTCCAAAAGGCGGCGACATCTATTGCCAAAACTTCCAACTACTAGGGATTGAGTTGGGGGTAAAAAGACTATATAAATTTTCTTTAGCTGAGTTCTGCTGATACGGAGGTTAAGAGACTTGTTAGAAGATCTTTTCAAGCGGAAAATAAGAATAAGAATATCGCCACGCAAATGAGAGAAGACGAGAGAAAGAGAGAATAAAAATAGAAAGTCTGGAATAAAAAGCAGGGGGAACACACAAGAAGTTAGTGAAACGCGGAGATCGGGTCCGTAGAGTTTTCAAATAAGTGTATTACTTTCTCCCAACTTCGCGAGAGTGAGATGGCATATGGGGGTAATTAAGAATAGCTCACTCGCAATGCGGACATGGCAATGGGGGGAGGGGGAGGGAGGAGGGGAAAGGGGAGGAAGGGGAGTGAAGAAGAAAATGTGATAGCGATAAGTTTAGGGACACTTCGATAAAAGAGGAAGAGATTCGATAAGACGGAAAGATTAAGCGGAAGGGAATTGAACGAAGAAGAGAGGGAAGGAGATACGGAGACCGAGCGAGAAAGGAGGAAGGAGGAGGGAGGAGGACTGCTTGAGAAAATACTATAATGAATATTAGAGCAAAGAGGGGAGAATAATAAGAACCGTTTGAGGAAAGATGGGAATAGGGACAAGTAAGATAACTGAACAATATCATTAGTAAAAAAGCAAGGAGAGGGAGGAAACAGTGATGATGAAGATAATGATGATGAAGCAAATGAGAAAGAGGAAATAAAAATGAAGACATATTAATGAGAACGTAACCCCCTTAAAAAAAAGATAAAGAGAATAAAAAGGGAGGAAAATAATACCCCAAAAAAAGGATAAATAGATAAATCAATAGAAATGGGAAAGAATTAAAGACAATCAGAGCACCACGCCAATAAATCCCGGGACTGGATTAGGGAGATTGAATTAGAGAAGGAGAGAGAGAGAGAGAGAGAGAGAGAGAGAGAGAGAGAGAGAGAGGGAGGGAGAGAGAGAGAGAGAGAGAGAGAGAGAGAGAGAGAGAGAGAGAGAGAGAGAGAGGGAGGGAGGGAGGGAGAGAGAGAGAGAGAGAGAGATAGAGAGTGAGAGAGAGAGAGAGAGAGAGAGAGAGAGAGAGAGAGAGAGAGAGAAAGAAAGAGAGAGAGAAGGAGAGAGAGAGAGAAAGAGCAAGAGAGAGAGAGAGAGAGAGAGCAAAAGAGAGAGAGAGAGAGAGAGAGAGAGAGAGAGAGAAAGAGAGGGAGGGAGGGAGGGAGGGAGGCAGGCAGAGAGAGAGAGAGAGAGAGATACAGAAAGAGAAAGAGAGAGAGAGACAGGAAGAGAAATAGAGAGAGAGAGAGAGAGAGAGAGAAAGAGAGAGCGAAACAGGAAGAGAAAGAGAGAGAGAGAAAGAGAAAGTGAGTTAGTTTAATATTTTAATCCTTCTCTACTTTTAGCCATCAACTTAGGGAGAACTAATTTATAGAGTGTTTCCGCTTCCTCAGCTGACTCTCCGCCTTTCTGGCCAATGAGAAGCCGACTGGAGGTGATGCGCGGAATGTGTGCGTGTGTAGGAGTGAGGGAGGTGTCTGTGGCAGTGTATCTGCGAATAATGTATGCAGAAATGTGTTTAGAATGAAGAGGGGTATGTATTATGTGTGTATGATCGTGTTTGGTTGGGTGGTGCATGTGGCAGTGTGTTTGTTTGTGGGTGTTTGTATAACTGCATGTGTTTGACTGAGAAGTATGTATATGTGTATGACTGTGTTTGGTGGGCAGGTATGTCTTGAAGGGGGGGGGGGTGTCCACGTTTGGGTTGGGTATAGTTGTGTGCCAGCAAGTGCGTGTCTGATATAGGGAGTAAGTGTTCGTGTGTGTGTGTTTGTGTGTGTGTTCGTGTGTGTGTGTGTATCTTTGTGTGTGTGTGTGTGTGTTGTGTGTGTGTGTGTGTGTTGTGTGTGTGTGTGTGAGTGTGTGTGTGTGTGTGTGTGTGTGTATGTGTGTGTGTGAGTGTTTGTTCGTGTGTGTGTGTGTGTGTGTGTGTGTGTGTGTGTGTGTGTGTGTGTGTGTGTGTGTGTGTGTGTGTGTGTGTGTGTGTGTGTGTGTGTGTGTGTGTGTGTGTGTGTGTGTGTGTGTGTGTGTGTGTGTGTGCATCATTATGTATCTGTACGTGTGGTGTGTACTTGTGAACGTGTTTGCACTCGGATGTTCTAAAAAATTTATACCACGACAACAAAGAACCATTTGTTACATTTGGTAATGTAAACACGACAATAGCGCTTGAGAATGAAGCAGCACAATGATTCACTTCCTCTGGATCTCATTAAGAATGATAATAAACATTTCACAATTACGAAATGAAAAACATTCTACATCATCAAGAACCATAACGTTATTCAAACCACTGCCAAACGTATTTAGTGAATAAACAGAAGCTGCATAATGAGCAAAAGCAGTGTGTCGAAATTAGATAATATAACCCCAATGCTGGTTATTCTGACAGGGTTAAGAGACCGCCTGACATACTTGACGGCGGTAAATACCTCCCAAGACAAACGGATTATCCCCTGTTCGTGTTGGAAAGGTGATTTTCCTTTACCACTCGTGTTATGTGGGATTATGTCGCGGTATGTGCACTGAGCTCTGTGTCATGCTATATTGTTTAACACTTTTTTCCGATTTTTTTTTTTTTTTTTTTTTTCGTGCCAAGAAAGTCATGTGTTTTTTTCTTGCTTGTTATATGTTCATAGAGATTGGGATGGATATGTATAGATTCCATTGACTGATAGGTAAATGGACAGAAAAGTAAAAAAAAAAAAAAAAAAAAAAAAAAAGAAGATATCGGGTGTTGTTCCATAAAAGTGTGAGTGAATGAGAGAGCGGAGAAGGAGGGATAGGAAGGAGAGAGAAACAGAGACAAATAAGAAGGCGGAAATATTACAAGAGAGAAGAGGGGGACCAAGCGAGAGAGAAAAAGAGAGGCGTCTAGACATACAGAGAGTAAAAGAGAGAGGGTGGGACAAGAGAGGGAGGAGGGGGAAGAGAGAGAGAGAGACAGACAAACAGACCGAGAGGCCGAGAGAGTGAGAAAGAGAAGGGAGGGAGAGAAAAAGAGAGAATGATCAAACTAGTGACAGAGAGAAAAAAGAAGGGGGAAGGAGGGGGGGGGGGAGAAGGGGAGCGAGGGAGAAACATAGATAGACAGATCGGCAGTTAGAGTGAGAGAGAGAGAGACAGACAAACAGACAGGCAGACAGAGAGAGAGAGAGAGAGAGAGAGAGAGAGAGGAGAGAGAGAGAGAGAGAGAGAGAGAGAGGAGAGAGAGAGAGAGAGAGACAGAGACAGAGACAGAGACAGAGACAGAGAGAGAGAGAGAGAGAGAGAGAGAGAGAGAGAGAGAGAGAGAGAGACAGAAACAGAGTCAGAGACAGAGAGAAAGAGAGAGAAAGAGAGACTCAAAAGGCTATAAATAAAGAAAAAAAGACCCGTCACCCTTGCTCGGCGCTGAGAACTTGAGAAAGACGGTGTTCCCTCGGATATCGGATATGCGCGCGAGGATGTGGATGTGTGAGCGTGTGTGTAGGGCTTTTGAAAGCGTGTTTTTGTTTGCTTGGAAGGGTTTTAGTTGTTTTTGTGTGTAAGCTTGCGTCCGTTTGTGTTTGTATGTCAGTTTATTTGTGATAATACATGATATCCTTATCTTAAAATATAGGCATACATATCTGGGCTCGACCAACACCATTAAGATTCTACCTCATGAATACAGACCCCATTTTCATATTGTGGAGTCCTTTTTATATGTAGATGACAGCCTAGGTCGCTGACCTCTCTAGCAGGCACTATCCAACAGGTAGTAGACCACAGTAATATTCTCTGAGTGACTTCTATCAGCATATTAATATTCTGAGAACCCTTTCAAATTGATTGTTTCTTTTCTAGGCATCAAAGGTTATGTTCATGATAAATAAATATAGATACAGATATAGTAAATGCTTTGCTGTTTGTGCTCAGTATGTTCCATTTGTAGTGACTAGATTTAGGTCTATAGAGCGGAGTAAGAAAGGTCTATAGATATATGCCATCAGGGGAAAGTACATAGAATGTCACAAGCAAGAGAAAAAAAGACATACGAATAAAGACAAACAGAAATTAGAGGACAAAAATAAATTTGAATAAATCTAAAAAAATATATAAAAAAATAAAATAAAAAAAACAGCTAAACACAACAAACAATCATTCGCAAAGATACAAGAGACAGGCGCATGCCCAAAGACCTACAATATCTAACAACCCCCTGCAATTCCGCTACAGGCCACAACCCCACAAAACATCGACCCCTTGCCAATATAGATCTGCCACTCTCCATAAAGCTGCCAGCCGCCCCCAACTCCCATCCCCCCCCCCCGCCGGCATGCACATGTTGCACAGCCGACAGCTGCAATATGAATGGCCATGCAGTATTTCAAGAGGCCGAACAGGATCTTAGTCTGGTATTGCGTAATGATTACGGGAATGGGGATTGATTTGTTTCTGGAATTGAATATCAAAAACAGTAACATAGATTTACATTTTCTGTTTGTTTGTATGCGTGCGTACATATGTTTGTGTGTGTGTGTGTGGGTGTGTGGGTGTGTGTGTATATATGTATATATATATATATATATATATATATATATATATATATATATATATATATATATATATATATATATATATATATTACACCCATAGTGTGAGGGGAATATTGTTCAGTGCTATGCAGGCCAAGATTCAAACACGCTTCTTCATTTCAAGAGTCTATTCTTCAAAAGCTACATTTAACAGCACTTGAATGTGTTGGAGACGAACATATGGTTTTGCTTGATGTTAGATACGACGATATGACGGTATGACGGTATGACGGCTTTGACTGTAAGAAAGATGTTCATCATTAAATTTCTAAAGTTTAAAAACAAAAATTGATTTCCATCAATACAGCTGACATATTATGGTGCACAATTCCAAACTTATTTTAACATCACTTTTATGTGAAGCAACAGCAAAGTTATATCTTTCCAACATTTACTTTACACTTTAATATTTGATAAAGTGTTGCCCAAAAATGAGATATGAAATACAGTAAATTACTTGCTATGGGTTTAAACTATTATCAATATTTAACTTGTATAAGAAACATCTATAACACAATAAGGCCACTTGTCTATTAAGCTTATCAAATCACAAATCAGGTATATATAAAATTCATTAAAGTATAAAATAAATTAATAACAGCCTAGTTCTGGTAACACGACTAGGTTAGGCACTTGTATTTTATCACCAAAATTAACTGACATGTCCTTTCCTACCTCTAAATAATAAGAATATATCACCTTATATCACATAATATAGGCAGAATTACTGGACTAAATGACCAAAGACATATTCTGAACTATAATATTCTAAATACTGGCATATCAAGAGCACATGGTTTGAAAAGTTAGTTTGAGCTTGACTTTCTTTAAGTAAATCAAACAAAATAAACATTTGATTTAACCTGGACTATTCTCTATAAGAAAGTATATGTATTAATCTTTAATTACTCACATTCTTGGCGTTTCCTTAGTTTTCATAAACAAACACTGATCAAACAAAATATGATGCGAGCT
>NC_091564.1:31771956-31774926 GCF_042767895.1 Penaeus vannamei | reverse complement strand
GGGAGAAGAGGAGGAGGGGGAGGGAGAAGAGGAGGAGGAGGAGGAGGAGGAGGAAGGAGAAGAGGAGGAAGAGTAAGAAGAAGAAGAAAAAGGGTTTTGACCTGTGCACGAGATGTGGCTATTAGCGGAAAACGAAAGGCTTCTCTGTGCGGCAAAGGAAGTACCTCGGCCAGATGGAATACCTTCTTCGCTTGCAACGCGGACGCAACTCTTCATTTGCAAGACCGAGCGAGGTAATTCATCGGAAACGAACATCGGCGCGGAATTCCTAGTCGGTATAGCAATACTACTCTTCTTGCATAACAAAAATAAAGTCCAAACACGTTTAGGACACGTTTTTTGTTGTTGTTGTTGTTGTTGTTTTTTGTTTGTTTTTTTGAGGATCATTCATGTTGAAATCACTACTTAGGGAGTTGCGATGACTGTGAAGGTTTGTAATTACAGGTGAAAATGATAGCGTTTAAATGAACGTAGAAATGAAGTGCAAATTAACAACCTAGATAATAATAATAATAATGATAATAATAATGATAATGATAATGATGCTGCTGATGATTTTGATAATAAGAGTAATAATAATAATAATGATAACAACAATAATAATAATAATAATAACAATAATAATATTAATAATAATAATGATAATAATAATAATAATAATAATAATAATAATAATAATAATAATAATAATAATAATAATAATAATAATAATAATAATAATGATAATAATAATAATAACAATAAAGATAATGATAATGACGATGATGTTGGTAATATCAACAAACGTTTTAGCAATAAGAATGAGAGTATCAGAGAAGAGAAAACAGTAATGGAAACGCCAACATACGAAGCAGACAACACATCCTGACCTAGAGTGATATTAGAGTCACAAGAAGAATCACAGAAGAGACAAAGCTAGGTCAGTGGCAGCAGTGACAACAGGAGTGGAAGCAACACCTTTTTTCAAGAAACCACATCAGCAGCACCACAAACCATGGTAGCAGAAGATGTAACGTCAGCAGCAGTAAATTTATTTGCTGTACCAGTGCCCGAGTAGAAGCAGAAGCAGTGATTACAGCAGAAACAACAAGTTAAGTATTAATGCCAGCGACAGAAATAGCAATAGCAGAAGCAACGGTAACAGCAGAAACAGTAATATCGATAACAGAAAAACAGTAACAGAAACCCCAACAGCAGAAGAAGCAGTAGTAACAACAGTATCATCTGAAATAGCACTAGAAAACAGCAGAGGCAGCAGCAACAACAACAGAAAAAAACAGCCTTTATAGAAACAACATCACACGTTGCCGCCGTAGAAAGAGTAGCACAGACACCCCGAGACGCAGCAAACTGAAGAGTCACAGCAGAGCACATCATTCGGGACAACAGCAACAGGGACAGCAACAGGAGCGACCACAAGAGACACAAGAGAATTAGGAACCCCAACAGAAGCTGCCACATCAGAATCAGCAACGGCCAAAATAGCATCAGCAATAGAAACATCGCCATTGGAACCAGCAGCATGAACGGCCAATTTAGTACTAACAGCAGAACATGCAACATCGGAAATGACATCGGAAGCATCAACACCACAGGAGAAAAGCAGAAAATTACGCTGGAAACATCCTCAGGTACAACTACACTAGAAACACCAGGAACGCCCACGTCCGATACAACAGCAGAAGCAGTAAGAACAGCATGACCAGCCACGCCAGAAACACCAGCAGCATGACCATCAGCATGACTAGCATGAGCAGCAGCATGGCCAGCCACGGCAATAACACCAGCAGCATGACCATTCTTACCAGAAACACCAGCAGCATGACCATCAGCATGACTAGCATGAGCAGCAGCATGTCAAGCCACAACAGAAACACCAGCAGTATGTCCAGCCACAGCAGAAACACCAGCAGCATGACTAGCATGAGCAGCAGCATGGCCAGCCACGCCAGAAACACCAGCAGCATGACCATACTTACCAGAAACACCAGCAGCATGACCATACTTACCAGAAACACCAGCAGCATGACCATACTTACCAGAAACACCAGCAGCATGACCATACTTACCAGAAACACCGGCAGCATGACCAGCCAGACCTGAAACACCAGCAGCATGGCCAGCCAGACTTGAAACACCAGCAGCATGAGGTCTGGGTGTCGGCCTACCACTTCCCACCTGGCGGCTCCCACGACCAGACAGAGCAGCATCGGGGAAAATCCACTCTATATATCATCTTCACACGCTAGCCCGGCAGGGGGGAGGGAGGTGCACGGCAGGGGGAGGGAGAGACAGGGGGAGAGGGGGAGAGGAGGGGCAGAGGGAGTAGGATGAGAGGGAAGGGAGGAGAGGGGGGGAGGAAAGAGGAAGAGAGAGGGAGGGGAGGGGGAGCAGAGAGGGGAGAGGGAGAAGGATGATCGAGGGAGGGAAGGAGGGGAGGGGAGAGAGGGGAGATAAGAGGGGTAAAGGGAGTAGAAGGAGTAGGGGGGGAGGAGGGAGAGGGGGAGAGGGGGAAGGATGAGAGGGAGGAGAGGAGGAGTGGAGGGGCAGAGAGAGGAGTAAACAGGGGGAGAAGAGGGAGAGGTGGAGAAGGGGTAGAGGGAGGAGTTAAGGAGGGGGTAGGGGGAACGGAGGAATAAGAAGGAGGTAGGGAGACTGGGGGAAGAGGGGGAGTAGGAGGGGTGGGAGGTTGGAGCGGAGAGGCAGAGAGAGGAGTTAACAGGGGGGGAAAGGGGAGGAGGATGAGGAAGTGGGAGAAGGGGGAAGGGACTGGGATGCGAAGGGGAAATACTAGGGGGAAGGAGGGGTTGGAGGGAGAGGGGGAGGGTGAGAGAGGAGAGGAGGGTACAGCGAGGGAGGGAGGGGTTGGAGGGAGAGGAGAAGGATGAAAGGAGGGGCGCAGGTAAAGGCCAAAGGAGAGAGGTAAAGGGAAAGAGGCGAAAGGAAAAGGTCAAACAACGTTCGAAAAGA
>NC_091564.1:31754456-31756956 GCF_042767895.1 Penaeus vannamei | reverse complement strand
TATTTAGAATGTATTTCAAGAGGAAAGCATCATGACATTTGCAAACTCATATATGTAGATAGATAGACAGACAGATAGATTTTTTTTTCTTTTTTTTTTCTTTTTCTTTTTTTGCTCCATAATACCTCAGAGAACAGATGTTTCTACGCACAGACGACGAAGCTAAAAGAATTAAATTTCCCTTTTTATCATACTCTCTCCCATTCCCCCTTTTTCCTGACATAACACGACATATAACTTCCCCTCATCACAGGGACATCCAACCCCTTTGCAATCCACTCCTTCCTCTCACCAAGACGGAAATAAAGCACATTCTGAGAACTCGCTGGAAGGGAAGAGAAAGGAAGAAAAGAAAAAAAGAAAAGGAAGAAAGAGAAAGAAATAAAACGAAGGAAGGATAACTGCATGCGTTGGCGTCCTTACTCTTGCTTGAAGGTGATCGACCGTTTCGGAGAAGTTAAAAGACTAATTTCTTAAAGAAAGTGATAGATCTCGAGGTATTTTCGGCCGCCTCTCGACCTGTTGAAACCTAATATGGGAAAGATAATTAAATAGACGTAAGTGAAAGAGGTCGGGAGGTAAGAATAAAACAGCTGATAAAAAGAGTAAGAGAAAGAGAAAGAGATTTCTTGCTTTGATATTGTGATGTAAATATATTAATCCCGATAGATAGGTTGGTATAATATTTAGTCCCATAAAATACAGTGTGGTCTGTTATAGATATTTGTGAAAGTAGAGTCTGCTAGAATAAATGTTTTATGGCGTATTTTTTGATTTTAGGCTTCCTGGGGGGCTTCTCGAATTGCCAAGGAAACCATGAGACGTGTGGGAGTTGAGGTGGGCGGGAGAGCGAGGGCGTGAACCTTGTAATGGGGTTATTATTTATGTATTTATTCTATATTATTTGTTTTTCATTATTATTTTTCATTTTTATTTATTTATTTATTCTTTTTTTTACAGTTGTTGAGTTCCATCAAATAAAAGTCATCCTTTTTGTGTGTGTTGAGTTACTACTGTATCTGCAAATAAAAGTCATCACTGTGTGTGTGTGTGTGTGTGTGTGTGTGTGTGTGTGTGCGTGTGTGTGTGTGTGTGTGTGTGTATTCTTTTTTCTCTCGATTGCTTGCTTGCCTACGGTATCTTCAAATTATCTTTTTGTTAGAGACGCAGCTAAAAGTAATAGATTTCCTTTTTTATCATATTCTCTTCTATTTCCCCTTTTTCCTGTACTCTTTGTCCTCTGTTCTCTCTCTTCTGTCTATCCTCTACTCTCCCTCCCCCCCTTTCCTGTTCCTGCAATTTAATGCATGAAGATGTGACAGATATAACTCTATAATATAACTCTATAAAACGTAGCTGTTAAAAAGAATAATACATAAATAAAGACAAAGACAAAAAAAATAAATAAATAATAATAATAATAATAATCTATGCACAGACGAAACCGCGATCTCCCACACCGGGCTGTTCAACTCCCACAGTCAGTGCTGAACAAAGGCCAAAGGAAAATACAATACCACACAAAGGTTTCCCTGAGATGTTTAGTGTGGCATTTTGGGTGACAAATTGGCCCGCACATCTCTCAAGATCGCTTAAAATCGGAATGCTCGTGTTCTTTCTCTCTCTCTCTCTCTCTCTCTCTCTCTCTCTCTCTCTCTCTCTCTCTCTCTCTCTCTCTCTCTCTCTCTTTGTTTTACTTTTTTTTTCTTTTTTCCCTCCTTTTTTCTTTTTCCTTTTTTTTCTCTTTCTTTCTTCTCCTTTTTTCTCTCTTTGAATAGCCTTCCTTTCTCCTCTTCTCCTCTTATGTTCCGGCAAGCAAGTAAGGTCGCCCTTTCACCACTCGTTTCCTAGACTGTAGAGAGGTTGCTGAAGGTCAGAGCAATGGCCTGTGAGATTACTGGACCTAAAACCGCTCTGCTCTTTGGTTGTTGTTTTTTTTCTATTCTATTCTCTCAAAATCAAAATCTTATTCTACAAAAGAAAGTATAATCCTATTCCATTCACTGAAAAACAAAATTCTATTCTATTCTCTCAAAGTCAAAATCCTATTCTGCCAAAATAAAAATCCTACCGTATTCTCTCAAAATAAAAATTCTATTGTAGTCCCTCAAAAAAAAAAAAATCTATTGTATTCTCTCAAAATCGAATTTCTATTCTATTCTCTCAAAATCCGTTGTTGGACATAGGCCTTCCCCAGCACCTTTTCCCACATCTTTCTGTCTCCAGCACTTCCGGTATCAATGCTTTTGAAACGTCGAGGTCATCTCTCCAGCGGGGTTTCTGTCGTCTTCGATCTCCAAATAACATTACATTACTATTGTTCAAAGAATGGAGTTGAGTAAAGTTTAAAAACACACCAAGAAGAAATCAGAATTTGGGGGAAAACGTACACACTCCATATGTACTCTCATATGCACTCTGTATTGAAACTAAGACTAGCCATGTTGAATGTTTGATACCATCACTTAAGTCGCATCAAAAACAGCAGAAAGGTTTCTTC
>NC_091564.1:31746956-31749456 GCF_042767895.1 Penaeus vannamei | reverse complement strand
ACACACACACACACACACACACACACACACACATACACATTCTCCTCTTCTTTTAAGCCACAGTTGTTTGTTTAGTAATCATCACTGATATTTACTTGGTTGTTAAGGACGTTCCTTAACTCTATATATTTCGTACTAAAAAAGAGAGAGGTTTTTAATTATAACATCTTTTGAAACATCCATACCGACCTGTGGTATCCTTGATAAACAGTCCTTAACGCTATCACTGACGACCTGTCAGATATTACTGAACTAATATTTCTGCAATCCATTAAGCAATTGGGTAATTTGTCATTCATACATTCGAAAGGAAGCCTCGCAGAGACAGTGAATCAGGTGAGAAAATCTATGTCTTACATTTGCAGATCTAATATTTGATTCTTAAATTACCTCCTCAAAATAATGTGACTTACATTACAAATTTAACAAAAACGCTTTATCTCTTTACAAACACTTTTTTTAATGTTGTTACCGATTTGTGCTAAAAGGTGCTAAAAATAGCACTTCCAATTGTTCTTTTGTAAAGAAAAAAAACACATATTTAAAACAATAATTTTGGCATTGGGCAAAGCATTGTTATGTTTTCTAACTTTTTAACATAATTTTTATGGATGATATTAGTTGTCTATCACGAGCCAGTCACGGGCTTCGTTACAAGCAAGAGCATTCCATTCACAGAATACTGGACACTATACATGCATTACAAGAAAAAATACAGTCCTCGCACCATAAGGGTGTACCAGTTGGAACTGTGGCGACTGTACATTCTCGTTCTCGTTTTACTGACATGGAATTTGTATTACATCTGATATAGATCTTAAATAAGTCACTGCATCTTAATTTTCCCTTGTTTTCCTTCCATTAGATTCACGAAATACTTTTATAAATCAATATAAACCATATATATCTACATTAATATATTTCTCCTTCACATGGCAGGTCTACCATAAACATGATTAAACAGCCGGTGATTGCTGTATATAAAAATCTTTTATTTTGCATTTACATTTATTTCCTTATGTATGTAATAACACCCTAAATACGCAAAAAGTATTAACTATTTTCCTAAAGGTTCTATTTTTTCTTGGGCATAAACTTTTCGAATTTCTATTTACATTATTAAACCATTTACTTTTATTTCTGAAAGCGTTGCCTCTCAGTATATCAGAGGTCATTGTTACAGAGTCATAAACATAAACAAAACATCAGCATTTTACATCACGAAAGGCTGTGGAAATTGAAAATTGACATTGACTTATTTTTTTCTTTGTTTTAATCATGTGGAAGCACTGCGTTTATGTGTGTTTGTTTAGAGGGAAGAGAAAGATTAAGTGAGAAAAGGGGGAGGAGAGATTGAAAAGGAGAGAAAGCGGAGAAAGAGATTGAGAGAGAGAGAGAAAGAAAGGGAGAAGGGGGGTGAGACTGAGAGCGAGAAAGGGGGAGAGATTGAGAGGGAAAGAGAGAGAGGGGGGGGGGGGGCTGAGAGAGAGAGAGAAGAAGAGAAAGAGAAAGAAACAGAAAGGGAGAAAGAGAAAGAGAGTCTGAGTGAGTGAGTGAATAAGTAAAAAAGAGAGAGAGGGGGATGGGGCGAGAGAGAGGGTGTGAGTGCGAGAGGAAGAGAGAAAGAAAAAATAAAACTGAATTAAGAATAAAATAAATTAGATTAAATTGCATAACATCATTAATCTTTTGCCGCATTTTTTTCCAAACACCTCAACAGGAGAGGCAATGAATTAATTAAATTGCCCTCACCCCATACCCCCCCCCCCCCACCGTCCCTACCCCGCCTAACGAGTCGTATCTTTAACCGCATTACTAATCTTAATATTAAACAAACTGCGTATGCATGTGTACGTGTATGGCGGGGGGAGGTATGTTTGTTTGTGTGTTCGTGTGTGCGTTTATCAGTGGATCGTGTGTGTGTGTGTGTGTGTGTGTGTGTGTGTGTGTGTGTGTGTGTGTGTGTGTGTGTGTGTGTGTGTGTGTGTGTGTGTGTGTGTGTGTGTGTGTGTGTGTGTCCGTCCGTTTTGTGCTTGGAGTAATACTTCAATAGTCTTTACGCAATGTAAGTCCACGTTGAGGGCACCAAGGAAAGAGGTACCGCAAGATACCACTACATTATTATACATCATTATACGGAGTTTCACATTCATATTTGAGCGAGTGTTGGCATTTGGTTTTTCTTCAACCTGCGTTTGACCAAAAAGCTTTGGACTCAGAGATGCAGCGGGATACCATTATAGAAGTGTGTTTCGGGTATCGATTGGTTTTGATGCGGAGTGTGTGTATGAGTCTATGTATGCATTTTTATGTGCATGTCTGTGTGTGTGTTTGCGTTTCTGCGTGTCTGTTTGTGGCTCAGTGAGTATTTATGCCGGCGTTTAAGCTTGTGTGTAGCGGTGCTTGTAAGTGAAAATGCACCGTTAATTTTAACAACCTTTGGTAAAAAGCTTATTTGCAAGTTTCCACCAAAAAAGCTGATACAAGGAGAAAATGTTAA
>NC_091564.1:31688786-31693786 GCF_042767895.1 Penaeus vannamei | reverse complement strand
GGTCGGTCTGTGTGTGAATGGTCTGTGTGAATGGTCTGTGTGTGAATGGTCGGTCTGTGTGTGAATGGTCGGTCTGTGTGTGAATGGTCGGTCTGTGTGTGAATGGTCGGTCTGTGTGTGAATGGTCGGTCTGTGTGTGAATGGTCTGTGTGTGAATGGTCGGTCTGTGTGTGAATGGTCTGTGTGTGAATGGTCGGTCTGTGTGTGAATGGTCGGTCTGTGTGTGAATGGTCTGTGTGTGAATGGTCGGTCTGTGTGTGAATGGTCGGTCTGTGTGTGAATGGTCGGTCTGTGTGTGAATGGTCGGTCTGTGTGTGAATGGTCTGTGTGAATGGTCGGTCTGTGTGTGAATGGTCGGTCTGTGTGTGAATGGTCGGTCTGTGTGTGAATGGTCGGTCTGTGTGTGAATGGTCGGTCTGTGTGTGAATGGTCGGTCTGTGTGTGAATGGTCGGTCTGTGTGTGAATGGTCGGTCTGTGTGTGAATGGTCGGTCTGTGTGTGAATGGTCGGTCTGTGTGTGAATGGACGGTCTGTGTGTGAATGGTCGGTCTGTGTGTGAATGGACGGTCTGTGTGTGAATGGTCGGTGTGTGTGTGAATGGTCGGTCTTATGTGTGAATGGTCGGTCTGAGTGTGAATGGTCGGTCTGTGTCTGAATGGTCGGTCTGTGTGTGAATGGTCTGTGTGAATGTTGTGTGTATGTGTATGCCTAAGGATGATTGAGAATGTATGATAGTGTGTCTGTAATTTTATATAAATTGTATGTGACTATGTACGATAAATGTTAACTGGAATGCTATACATGTAAATATGTGTACGTACATACATACGAAAGCATAGATTGCAAAAATATAAATACAAAAGCATAGATTGCATGAATGAAAATACGAAAGCATAGATTGCATGAATAAAAATAATTATATATATATTTTTTCTGTCTTGTAAGAAACCATAGATTACATAAATAAAAGATAAAATTGCATAAATATATAAATATATTTATTTATTTATCTCTCGTAAGAAAGCATAGATTGCATAGAAAAAAAACATACTACGAAGATTACATATTACTACGAGAGCATAGAATTGAATGAGAATACAAAATGGAAAAATTAAAGATATATAGTGATAATATAAATATACAACAATGCGAAATATATAGATAACTAGGATATTTAGAGATAGGTGTAGATTTATTTGGAGAAAAACCGAAATGAGGAATATGAAAGCAAATCACATATAAATAGAAAGAGATAAATAGGTATATATGTTCTATATGATATTCTAATGGGGAATAACTGAAAACAGAAACTAAAATGAAACTTGATCAACACATTAATGAGATTTCGGCGAAGCTTAATAATTCGTTCAAAGCACGTGCTTATGTTGCTTAATATACAACCCAGAGACAAGCAGTGATAAAGTGTATCATGTACTATAACACCCGATTCGCTGTTGGTCTACTGTCATTAAATGTCGTTTGCATGACTCAGCATTTTTTTCTTTGTTTTGTTTACCTGTTCTCAGGTATACACTCTTAGGGGGAGGTGGGGGGGGGGGGGTGTTAAAAGAGTGCTCTTTGTTCGCTTGTGAAAATGTAGAAAAAGTTGAACCACCTATAAGATAGATGGTAGTGTGTGTGTGTGTGTGTGTGTGTGTGTGTGTGTGTGTGTGTGTGTGTGTGTGTGTGTGTGTGTGTGTGTGTGTGTGTGTGCGTGCACAATGGTAATGATGGTAAAATGATGATGACAGAGATGAGATGGTTCGATCCCTCGGCTGGCGCGTTGTTCCTCTGGGCAAGGACCTTCACCCCAAATGCCTAAAGGTATGAATGGTATGTGTAATTGTTGTACATACACACACATGCACACAAAGCGCACGCACATGAACACACATGAACGCATACACATGCATCAATGCAAAATGATAATGATGGTAATATGATGGTAATATATATATGTATATATATATATATATATATATATATATATATATATATATATATATATATATATATATGTATATATACATATATATATATGTATATATATATATGTACATATATATATATATATATATATATATATATATATATATATATATATATATATATATATATATACATATATATATATATATATATATATATATATATATATATATATATATATATATATATATATATATATATATGTATATCTAGACACACACACACACACACACACACACACACACACACACACTCACACACACACACACACACACACACACACACACACACACACATATATATGTATATTTATATATATATATATATATATATATATATATATATATATATATGTATATATATATATATATATATATATATATATATATATATATATATATATATATATATATGTATATATACATATATATATATATGTATATATATATATGTATATATACATATATATATATATATACATATATATATATATATATATATATATATATATATATATATATATATATATATATATATATATATATATATATATATATATATATATGTATATACACACACACACACACACACACACACACACACACACACACACACACACACACACACACACACACACACACATATATATATATATATATATATATATATATATATATATATATATATATATATATATATATATATGTATGTATTGACACACACACACACATGCACATATAGACAAAACACACACAGATGAACATAACTGAACGCAAGCAGAAAGGGTCTCTGTGCAACATTTAAGGACTTCTGCAACATATCCTATCGAGGGCGTGGCAGCCGAGTGGATAGAGCATCGGACTTTGGATTCGTCGTCAAATCCTGGTTCGATGGTTCGAGTCTCAGCTGGCGCGTTGTTCCCCTGGGCAAGGAACTTCACCTCAATTGCCTTGTGTGAATGGTATGTGTGAATGGTCTGTGTGTGAATGGTCTGTGTGAATGGTCTGTGTGAATGGTCGGTCTGTGTGTGAATGGTCGGTCTGTGTGTGAATGGTCGGTTTGTGTGTGAATGGTCGGTCTGTGTGTGAATGGTCGGTCTGTGTGTGAATGGTCGGTCTGTGTGTGAATGGTCGGTCTGTGTGTGAATGGTCGGTCTGTGTGTGAATGGTCGGTCTGTGTGTGAATGGTCGGTCTGTGTGTGAATGGTCGGTCTGTGTGTGAATGGTCGGTCTGTGTGTGAATGGTCGGTCTGTGTGTGAGTGGTCTGTGTGAATGGTCTGTGTGTGAATTGTCGGTGTGTGTGTGAATGGTCGGTCTGTGTGTGAATGGTCGGTCTGTGTGTGAATGGTCTGTGTGAATGGTCTGTGTGTGAATGGTCGGTCTGTGTGTGAATGGTCGGTCTGTGTGTGAATGGTCGGTCTGTGTGTGAATGGTCGGTCTGTGTGTGAATGGTCTGTGTGAATGGTCTGTGTGTGAATGGTCGGTCTGTGTGTGAATGGTCTGTGTGAATGGTCTGTGTGTGAATGGTCGGTCTGTGTGTGAATGGTCGGTCTGTGTGTGAATGGTCGGTCTGTGTGTGAATGGTCGGTCTGTGTGTGAATGGTCGGTCTGTGTGTGAATGGTCGGTTTGTGTGTGAATGGTCGGTCTGTGTGTGAATGGTCTGTGTGAATGGTCTGTGTGTGAATGGTCAGTCTGTGTGTGAATGGTCGGTCTGTGTGTGAATGGTCGGTCTGTGTGTGAATGGTCGGTCTGTGTGTGAATGGTCGGTCTGTGTGTGAATGGTCGGTCTGTGTGTGAATGGTCGGTCTGTGTGTGAATGGTCGGTCTGTGTGTGAATGGTCGGTCTGTGTGTGAATGGTCTGTGTGAATGGTTTGTGTGTGAATGGTCGGTCTGTGTGTGAATGGTCGGTCTGTGTGTGAATGATCGGTCTGTGTGTGAATGGTCGGTTTGTGTGTGAATGGTCGGTCTGTGTGTGAATGGTCTGTGTGAATGGTCTGTGTGTGAATGGTCGGTCTGTGTGTGAATGGTCGGTCTGTGTGTGAATGGTCGGTCTGTGTGTGAATGGTCGGTCTGTGTGTGAATGGTCGGTCTGTGTGTGAATGGTCGGTCTGTGTGTGAATGGTCTGTGTGAATGGTCTGTGTGTGAATGGTCGGTCTGTGTGTGAATGGTCGGTCTGTGTGTGAATGGTCGGTCTGTGTGTGAATGGTCGGTCTGTGTGTGAATGGTCGGTCTGTGTGTGAATGGTCTGTGTGTGAATGGTCGGTCTGTGTGTGAATGGTCTGTGTGTGAATGGTCGGTCTGTGTGTGAATGGTCGGTCTGTGTGTGAATGGTCTGTGTGTGAATGGTCGGTCTGTGTGTGAATGGTCGGTCTGTGTGTGAATGGTCGGTCTGTGTGTGAATGGTCCGTGTGAATGGTCTGTCTGTGTGTGAATGGTCTGTGTGAATGGTCGGTCTGTGTGTGAATGGTCGGTCTGTGTGTGAATGGTCGGTCTGTGTGTGAATGGTCGGTCTGTGTGTGAATGGTCGGTCTGTGTGTGAATGGTCGGTCTGTGTGTGAACGGTCGGTCTGTGTGTGAATGGTCGGTCTGTGTGTGAATGGTCGGTCTGTGTGTGAATGGTCGGTCTGTGTGTGAATGGTCGGTCTGTGTGTGAATGGTCTGTGTGAATGGTCTGTGTGTGAATGGTCGGTCTGTGTGTGAATGGTCGATCTGTATATGAATGGTCGGTCTGTGTGTGAATGGTCGGTCTGTGTGTGAATGGTCGGTCTGTGTATGAATGGTCGGTCTGTGTGTGAATGGTCTGTGTGAATGTTGTGTGTATGTTTATGCCTGAGGATGATTGAGAATGTATGATAGTGTGTCAGTAATTTTATATAAATTGTATGTGACTATGTACGATAAATAATTGGAATGCTATATATGTAAATATGTGTACATACATACGAAAGCATAGATTTCAAAAATATAAATACAAAAGCATAGATTGCATGAATAAAAATACGAAAGCA
>NC_091564.1:31668786-31673786 GCF_042767895.1 Penaeus vannamei | reverse complement strand
ACACACACACACTCACACACACACACACACACACACACACACTCACACACACACTCACACACACACACACACACACGCACATCCTCCCCACCCCGCCCACACAGATACAACCTCAAGTACAATTTACTTTCAGTACAATTTTGAGTTAAGAAATGGACTGTTTTGATGGATTCACTTACTATTGTTGGAGTTTCGAAAGGGTGGAAGGAGGAAGAAGGAAGGAAGAAGGAAGAAAGGAGGAAGGAAGGGAAGAGGTAGGAGGAAATTTAGGAAGGAGAGGAGGAGGATGGAAGGAAGGAGGAAGGAGGGAGGAGGAAAGAAGAAGGAAGGAGGAAGGAAGGAAAGAAGGGAGGAGTAAGGAAGGAAAGGAAAGTAGGAAGAAAAGAGGAGGAAAGAGGAAGCAAGGAAGGAGGGAGAAGGAGAGAGAGAGAGAGAGAGAGAGAGAGAGAGAGAGAGAGAGAGAGAGAGAGAGAGAGAAAGAGAGAGAGAGAGAGAGAGAGAGAGAGAGAGAAGGCTTTAAAAAATACTCAGAAAAGAAAATATGATAACAACAACAACAAATAGTTGACAAGGAGAAACCCGAAAAAAGAAAGACAGAAAAATAAAGAAAAATATACACAAAGAAACCTCAAAAAGGAAAGAAAAGACATAAATATTATAAAGTGAGAATAATCAAGACAGACATTGTATCATGAATATACTTCTGTTAGGTTACCATTAGGCTGTGATAACATGCGTCACTTCAGTCTTATAGCTTATGACATGCCAATGGATACATGACAACAATAAGAACATATACGCACAGTAACATAAAAACAACAACAACAAAATCAGCAACAAATACATACAAACACACTATCTCACACATTTTTTTGAATTGTATAAAATAGCACATATGTCAAAATAACAACAACAAAGATATATAATGTTCACATATACGCATGTAAATATGTTTAAAAACATAAATATGTTCACTGTACATATAGACGTGGTCACATTGATAAATAACAACAACAATAGTGGCAACGGCAATGGTAATAATAACAACAGCAATTACAACAAAAACAACAATAGGGAGAATAACAAAAAAAAAAACAAAAAAACAAGTTACAGCAGAATCGACAACAATACCAGCAGCAGCAACAGCAGTAACAGCAACAACAACAACAACATTGCCAACAACAACACTAACTGCACCACCACCACATACAATAACAGCTGCATCACCACCAACATCACCATCAACAACACTAACAGCCCTACCACCGCCAACAACTGCACCACCTCCACCAACAACAACTGCTCCACCTCCACCGCCAACAACAGCAACTGCATTACCACCAACAACACCACCAATAACAACTGCACCATCTCCACCAACAACAACAACAACTGCACCACCTCCACCAACGACAACAACTGCACCATCTCCACCAACAACAACAACAACTGCACCACCCTCCACCACAAACGACAACTACACCACCTCCAATTCATCACCAACAACTGCACCATCTCCACCACCAAACAACAACAACTGCTCCACCTCCACCACAAACGACAACTACACCACCTCCACCACCACCAACAACTTCACACACCTTCCACCACCAACAACAACTTCTCACCACCTCCACCACCAACAACAACTGCACCATCTCCACCACCAACAACAACAACTGCTCCACCTCCACCACAAACGACAACTACACCACCTCCACCATCACCAACAACTGCACCATCTCCACCAACAACAACAACTGCTCCACCTCCACCACCAACGACAACATACACCATCACCAACAGGAAAACAAGCGACCATTCTTAAAGTCAAACCCTCCTCCTTCTTCTCTCCTTCCCCGGTGCAATCGCAGATAGGAAGAAGGAGTCAACGAACTATCAAGAGATTGCGTGTCCAGGCCCACCTCAGTTCTCCCCCCATCACCCTCCCCCCTCCCTCTCCCTTATCTCTCTTCCCCCCCCACGCCCCCCCCCCCCCACCCACCTTCCGCAGAGAGAGAGGGAGGGAGGGAGAGGGGGAGGGAGGGAGGAAGGGAGGATGGAGAGAGGGAGATAGATAGATAGATAGATAGATAGATAGATAGAGAGAGAGAGAGAGAGAGAGAGAGAGAGAGAGAGAGAGAGACAGACAGACACAGAGACAGGGAGAGAGAGAGAGAGAGAAAGAAAGACAGACAGAGACAGAGAAAGAAAGAAAGACAGAGAGACAGAGAAAAAAAGAAAGAAAGAAATATCGAGAAACATGAAAAAAACACACAAAAAAAAACAACAACAACAACAAAAACAGGAGAGAAAAAAAGAGAGAGAAATAGAATCGCGTGCTTAATCACGACAATAAACGGTCCATAAAGAAAGAATGGAAGAAGGGACAAGATTACTTAACCTTCAGAAGACGCTGATTCAGAGGAACTTCCAGGAACCGAATCGAATTCCAAGAAAATACGAAGGAAAAAAAATCTGAGGACGAACTTCTGGAAAAGGGAATAAAAATTAAGAAGCGCAGATTTATATGAATTTATTTCGATCTAAGAAAAAGAAAAAGAAATAAAAAACAATAATAAAAAAATCAACTGAAGAAAAATTAAGAAAAAGAGGGAAAAGGGATATAAATAGATAGACAAGTAGATAGAGAGACTGATAGACGTATAGGTAAATAGAAAAATTAATTTGATATATACATAAACAGACAAATTGATAGATAGATAGATAGATAGAGAGAGAGAGAGAGAGAGAGAGAAAGAGAGAGAGAGAAATAAGCAAATACATATATGTATCTATATATATATATATATATATATATATATATATATATATATATATATATATATATATATATATATATATATATATATATATATATATATATATATATATATATATATATATATATATATATATATATATATATATATATATATATATATATATATATATATATATATATATATATATACATATATATATATATATATATATATATATATATATATATATATATACATATATATAAACAAATAAGTAAACAAAAAAATAAGTAAAATAACTAGAAATATATACAAAGCATATAAAAATAAAGAGCCTGAACTTTGCATATTCATGCGTCCTTGCTCTATTGTGACAATTTTCTCTCTTGTCTCATAAGTCACTCAAAAAATTACAAAGTCTCGAAGCACTCTGGCAGTGGGTTATGAATCAAGCTCAAGACGTGTTTTTCGCTCCACTCCAAAATGTTTACCAGGCGAGCAGTGCGGAGTAAATAAGCATTTCCGAGGTCGTTCGCTGTGCCGGAGTCGTATCGATCGCCGTTATAAATTGACCCGAAATAAATAAGGCGCTAAATATTTTATGAGATACTTAATTCATGTGCGAGTTTTTTTTTTTTTTGGGGGGGGGGGGGGGGGGAGACATACACACACGCATGCGCTCACACATACATATACACAGGCAAAAAGGAAGCGAAAGAGAGAAAGAGAGAGAGAGAGAGAGAGAGAGAGAGAGAGAGAGAGAGAGAGAGAGAGAGAGAGAGAGAGAGAGAGAGAGAGAGAGAGAGAGAGACTTTTTGTTTTTTTTAATAGAGCTGTAATGTTCCATGATAAAATTCATATATAAAAAAGATAAATAAGTACTAAGAGAGAGAAAAAATAAAATAAATAAATGTTCTGTGATTAAAAAAAGAAAAAAATCACAGAACAATATTTAGCAGTATATAGAAAATAAAGTTTTTGGGTTCATTTCATATAACTTTTCACGTTTCATTGGAATACTTTTGTACTCACTTTTGTTCTATTTGCATATTCATGTTTTCATTTACAGGGATTTATGAAGAAACACACAAACACACACACACATGTATTTATGTATGAATGTGTGTATGTATGTATGTATGTATGTATGTATGTAAGTATGTATGTATGTATTTATTTCTATCTATCTACCTATCTATCTATCTATCTATTATCTATCTATCTATCTATCTATCTATTATCTATCTATCTATCTATCTATCTATCTATTATCTATCTATCTATCTATCTATCTATTTATCTATCTAATCTATCTATCTATCTATCTATCTATACATGTTCATAAAAAGCCCTTTCCAAATGAGACTAAACCTGTCAAGCGTACCAACCGTTGCTCGTTCCCAGGGATGCCAACCGCCGGAGAGGTGTTAAGGGTCCTTTTCCTAATGATTGTCAACGGCAAAGGACCCTTACAAAAGAGCCATTGAAAAGGCTGCGTTAATGGGCACTTATTTGAGTCTTAATAATCAAACGAGACACAAAGACAAAGAGAGAGAGAGAGAGAGAGAGAGAGAGAGAGAGAGAGAGAGAGAGAGAGAGAGAGAGAGAGAGAGAGAGAGAGAGAGAGAGAGAGAGAGAGAGAGAGAGAGAGAGAGAGAAAGGAGGGGTATAGAGAGAGAGAGAGAGAGAGAGAGAGAGAGAGAGAGAGAGAGAGAGAGAGAGAGAGAGAGAGAGAGAGAGAGAGAGAGAGAATACGATAGATAGATAGGTAAATAGATACATACATACATAATAAGAGTATGTGAGACATATGAACAAACAGACAGGCAGAAAGACATAAAAAGACATAGAAACAGATAACAAATAGATAATAATGTAGACAAAGATACCAAGACGAAGATACCAAGTAGACGAAACCGAATAGACAGAGAAAAAGACATGAAGACATAAAATCAGCCAAATCGCCCCATAACATAGAGATAGATAGACAACCCATTCCCTACTCGCCCCGATATCTATCTACCCTTAATAATAGACATTTAATAGACATTTGATGAATAGATAACGAGACAGCCAGATAGACGGGGAAATCTTTCTTTAAGCTTGCCATTTTCCTGTGATTATCGAGGCCTCTTTGCCCATCCGTTCATGTATCTTCATTTGCACTAACGACCTCCATAAAGATAATAGGTTAATGGGAAGAGAGAGATTAGTCTTCTCTGCTATCTTGTGAAT
>NC_091564.1:31642237-31655786 GCF_042767895.1 Penaeus vannamei | reverse complement strand
AAAGGACACTCTCGCACCCTTTATTCGCACAAGACATACACACTATACGCACAACTAATATTGTGAAACCATCACTATGACACCATAAACCTTTTATAATTTCTGATGTTTTCTTTTTCTTTCTTTCCTTCGTTGGGATATATTGCTGATGATGTGGAGTGTATAATAAAAGTAAGGACAATTTTATATTTGGAAGCAAAGATTCACTTCCTGTGTCCCTTTTTTTTTGTTATG
This sequence comes from Penaeus vannamei, assembly GCF_042767895.1. Taxonomy (NCBI): domain Eukaryota; kingdom Metazoa; phylum Arthropoda; class Malacostraca; order Decapoda; family Penaeidae; genus Penaeus; species Penaeus vannamei. The sequence continues at coordinate 31,655,552 of NC_091564.1, read as the reverse complement.
GATGAAATATATATCCATATGTCAGTATCGTTTAATAATAGCAATACATGATTTACATTATGGTAATAATATCGCTGTCCTGTTATTTATTTTGGTTTAGCTGAAGAATAACAACTGAATTGATTAAAAAAAAAAAAAAAAAAAAAAAAAAAAGAATATATACTGCAATTTTAATGTAGAAAATTTATTTTATATGTGACGTCCCTCTCTATGGTGTGCAGTACCTTCAGCTCTAATCAATTATATATATATATATATATATATATATATATATATATATATATATATATATATATATATATATGATTTAATCAAATTTCATTTTTATTTTATTTCATTTCATGTATTTATTTCATTTATTTTATCTATTTTACATATTTTATTCATATCCTTCCTTCAATTTATTGTTTTCGTTCCATTTATTCTATACATTCTATTCATTCTATCCCTCCTATGCATTCCATTCATCTCATTAATTTGATGTCATCTATCTTATTTCATTTTTCATCTATTCTATTACCATATATTACTCCATCTCCTTTATTTCATCAAATTTTCCTCTAATATGAGATTCCGGGTGATAGTGTCAGCTGTCCTCCGGCAAGGGCATCCGGGACATGGCAAAGGCTGTGACCACGTGACCACAGGTGTTCAGTCAACGCCGGAGGGCATCTGCACACCTGTTATTTTCCACGCGAACAACGTGCTTCCCATGCCTGTTATACTGCGCATATACTATAGATATAAGACAATTATACATAGATTACAGTTTTAATATAATTATACTAAATTATACATTCTATTAGACATATGGTATATTTTTTTTCTACATATATAGTATATATGTAAGCTATTTAGAACCCACCCAAAATGAGTGCGATACACAGAACACATTCCATTGAACCCACCTTGATGAATCTACACGGAAGAACCCACTGTATAGAACCCGCTCCACAGAACCCGCCCAAAGGAGCCCACTACATTGAACCCAATCCTTAGGAACCTGAATAAATGAACCCACCTGCTAAATAGAACTCACCCAAAAGATCCCGCAAAAAAGAACCCATTAAACAGAACTTAAAACCTCCCAAAAGAACTCACAAGACAGAACCCACTTAAACGACCCATAACACAGAACTCACAAAAAAAACAGCCTAAAGAACGAACAACACAGAACCCACCCAGAAGATCCCACAACCTAGAACCCACCCAGAAGATCCCACAACCTAGAACCCACCCAGAAGATCCCACAACCTAGAACCCGCCCAGAAGATCCCACAACCTAGAACCCACCCAGAAGATCCCACAACCTAGAACCCACCCAGAAGATCCCACAACATAGAACCCACCCAGAAGATCCCACAACCTAGAACCCGCCCAGAAGATCCCACAACCTAGAACCCACCCAGAAGATCCCACAACCTAGAACCCGCCCAGAAGATCCCACAACATAGAACCCACCCAGACGATCCCACAACCTAGACACCACCCAGAAGATCCCACAACCTAGAACCCACCCAGAAGATCCCACAACCTAGAACCCACCCAGAAGATCCCACAACCTAGAACCCACCCAGAAGATCCCACAACCTAGAACCCACCCAGAAGATCCCACAACCTAGAACCCACCCAGATGATTCCACAACCTAGAACCCACCCAGAAGATCCCACAACCTAGAACCCACCCAGAAGATCCCACAACCTAGAACCCACCCAGAAGATCCCACAACCTAGAACCCACCCAGAAGATCCTACAACATAGAACCCACCCAGAAGATCCCACAACCTAGAACCCACCCAGAAGATCCCACAACCTAGAACCCACCCAGAAGATCCCACAACCTAGAACCCACCCAGAAGATCCCACAACCTAGAACCCACCCAGAAGATCCCACAACCTAGAACCCACCCAGAAGATCCCACAACCTAGAACCCACCCAGAAGATCCCACAACCTAGAACCCACCCAGATGATTCCACAACCTAGAACCCACCCAGAAGATCCCACAACATAGAACCCACCCAGAAGATCCCACAACCTAGAACCCACCCAGAAGATCCCACAACCTAGAACCCACCCAGAAGATCCTACAACCTAGAACCCACCCAGAAGATCCCACAACCTAGAACCCACCCAGAAGATCCCACAACCTAGAACCCACCCAGAAGATCCCACAACCTAGAACCCACCCAGAAGATCCCACAACCTAGAACCCACCCAGAAGATCCTACAACCTAGAACCCACCCAGAAGATCCCACAACCTAGAACCCACCCAGAAGATCCCACAACCTAGAACCCACCCAGAAGATCCCACAACCTAGAACCCACCCAGAAGATCCCACAACCTAGAACCCACCCAGAAGATCCCACAACCTAGAACCCACCCAGAAGATCCCACAACCTAGAACCCACCCAGAAGAACCCACTCCACAGAACCTACATAGAATAACTCATACCACAGAACCCACCTAGAAAAACCCACTCCACTCAACCCACCCAGAAGAACCCACAAATTAGAACCCACTTCACAGAACCCACTCCACAGAACCCACAAATTAGAACCCACAGAAAATCCCCCAACTCCAAACCCACTCCACTGAACCCACTCCACATAACCCACCCTTCTCCCTTGCAGAACTCGGTGCGCCACAACCTCTCGCTGAACAAGTGCTTCAAGAAGGTTCCCCGGACGAAGGACGACCCGGGCAAGGGTTCCTACTGGGCCATCGACGCCTCTTACACCGCCGAGGAAAGTCTCAGTAAGAAGAGGAAGCAGTCGTGTCCTAGGGTGAGTGTCGGGGGGGGAGGGGGAGGGGGGAGGTAAGGGAGGTGTGTGTGTGTGTGTGTGTGTGTGTGTTTTTCTAGGGGGGGGGGAGGGTTGTAAGGGTGAGAGGGTTTCGGGTGAAGGTGAGTGTGGGGTTTTAGGGTTTTAGTGTGAGTTTTGGGGCATTCTCGGACGGTGAAGGGAGAATATTTTAAAAGATTAAGTTATTTTTATTTATTTATTTATTTTTTACTTATATATCTTATTATTATCATTATCTTCTTTTTTTCTTTTTTCTTTCTGTACTTGACCATTTTGTCATCATGAAATGCGTATAATTCATGGCAAGCACAAACAAAAAGCCGAGGCTGAAATAACTGTGTAAGCTTCATATTCTCTTAATTTTCCTTCTCATTTCGACATGTTTGTTTCACTTGCACATTTTTTCTCTCTCTCCCGTAGTTCAACCCGTACCTGACGTTCTGCAACAGCAACAGCAACAGTAACGACTCGCTGACGTTGGGCGGAAAGGCAGCCTCCGTCCCCCCGACGTCGGTGAGCGTCTCGACGGCGGCGGCGGCGGCGATGGCAGCGGCGGCGGCGGCGGCAGCGGGACCCGGCGCCGGAGACCTGCACCGGAGGACCAACACGGCGCTGCTCAGCCCCTGGAACAACTCGCTCGACTCGTGGACTCAGTCGCAGATCTGGAATTCGGGATCTGAAGGTGAGGACGGGGGCGGGAGGGAGGGAGGGAGGGAAGATAGAGGGAGGGAGGGAGGGAGGTAGGGAAGAGAGAGGGAGGTAGGGAGGGAAGAGAGAGGGAGGGAGGGAGGGAAGAGAGAGGGAGGTAGGGAGGGAAGAGAGAAGGAGGGAGGGAGGGAGGGAGGGAGGGAGGGAGGAGGGAAGACTGAGGGTTGGGATGGTTGAAGAAAGGGATAAAGAGATAGCTAGAGTGTAAGCTGTGAGTGCAAAAAATCAAAATCAAAAGGGGAGAAAGTTCGAAGGTAAAATAAGGTAAGAGCAACGAGAACCGCAGCCACATACTGAGGATCTTGTCTCGCCAGGGCTGGTGCTTGACGGGCGGCCCAACGCCGCGGTGGCCGTGAACGTGACCGGGGCGAACACGGGCGTGGTGGGCGCGGGCGACGGCGACGTGCTGTGGCGGGACCCCGTCGACGGCATCACCATGAAGGACTGCGACCTCAACCTGCTCAACAACCTCACGCCGGAGCTCCTGCGGGAGTACGCCGACTTCCTCACCACGACGGCCAACTCGGCCACGCCCGCGAACTGCGTGGGCCAGCCGTGCGGGCCGCACGCCACGCCCGTCAACGGCGCCGTCAATGGCCTCCGCGGCGTCGCCCTGGACCCCGGCCCCGTCCCGCTGCCGCCCACGTCCGGAGAGACCATCGAGACGCTGGTGGCGGACCCGCTGCTGGTGTCGAACGCCGTGCCGCCCGACGACGTCCTCCGCTCGCCGCAGCAGGTGAGCAGCCCCGCCGAGCTCTCCCTGGACGGAAGCTTCAACCTGGGCGTGCAGGAGGAGTGCGGGGAGCGCGACGCCCCGCCCGTGTCCACCATCAGCGAGTCGGTGAGCGCCGCCGGCCACGGCTCGGGCGGCACCGTCACCATCATGAGGAGGGAGCCCGCCCCGCTGAGCCCGCGGACGCTCTCGGAGCCCCTGGCGCGGCTCCTGGCGCCCCTCACGCCCCCGGGCCAGTCGAGGGCGGCGCTCGAGGCGGAGGGCCCCGCGGACGACGACGGGCTGGAGGGGGCGCTGGTGCGAGGCCTGGCGGAGGACATGGAGGCCATCCAGGTGGGCCTCATCACGGGCTCCGGCGTCCACTCCGACGACGAGGAAATCACCGACGATTTCAACTGGGATAAGCTGCTCTAGCCCGAGCGGGCGCTCCCGGCCCGCGGACACACACTTGCGTATTAAATATGTATACACACACACACACACACACACACACACACACACACACACACACACACACACACACACACACACACACACACACACACACACACACACAGACACACACACACACACACACACACATATATATATATATATATATATATATATATATATATATATATATATATGTATATTTAATATGTATATATACATATATACACACACATATATATATGTATATATATACATATATATGCGGACACATACTGTATATATGTGCATGTGATCGAAATGAGGGGCAGAATTACTTAATAACTGCGGCAGCGCGAACAATTGAAGCGACCGATTTTGTACATAGAAAACCTTTGAACATACAGCATAATCATCAACTATTAGTCTGAGCGCTAATTCAGCAATGCTAAAAGTAAATCAGATTTTATCTCGGTTATTAAATATCTCAATTTGACAAAAAAATAAATAAATAAATAAATAAATTATCGTTAATACGCTCTAAGTATTCAACGATTAGCAATAGTATAATTTTCTACTGTACATATTAGACCGCCACCTGTACATACCGATGGGATGTTTAAACAAGTAATGTGTTCATACAAGAAATCACGAAAGTTATATATTTATATAAATAAAGTTGACATAAAGCACTTTGCAATAAGCGTGTTAGTTTATACTGTAATTAGTCGTTTTGTATAGTTCTGCAGACCGCGAAGATAGAAACTTGGGAGGAAGACTTTGTAATTGAAGACCGGCATGGAAAAAAATGCCTCTTCTTTGTTTAGCCCGAAAAGGGTTTTTGATTAAGTCTTGTCGTGTGCCTAATATCCCTTTGTCTATAATAGCAGACCCTTACTGGGGATGGTCTGTTTCATCGACTCAAAACTCGAGGCGAGTCCATTGTTAACCGTGTCTTATCGTGATAAACTCTTCGAAAAAGACTTGTCTCGAACTGCCTGATTCTGCGGTTCGAAAAAAGAAAATATAGGTGAACAACTTTGATGTTTTCTCCACTCCACCGATGACGTCACGATTCGTAGATGGGTTTCACAACAGTATTATTTGTGTTTAGGTGTAGTAGCATGTGGCCCAGGCGTTGTGTTTCTCTGTGTATTCAACAAAAGAATAAACTAGTTTTCACGCGTGTTCAAAATGTATTATGGATAGCGAGCAGTTCACACTCATCCACCACAGTCGCTGTTAAGATCCCGCAATTCTTTATAGAAATAAAAGTAAGCGTGTGACGACACATTTTCTTTAGTGACGTGACGTATCGTGTGGAGTTGAGGGGGAACTTTGCTAAATCATGTTCTGCCAAGACGGATCGAAATCACATTAGCGAATACACATAAATGTATTATTTATTGTACAGTATTTACAAGTGCAGGGAAAGTTTGGCATAGACTTGGAAAATCATGTTAGGTGAAAGCAAACTTAAGGAGGAACGGTGTTTATTTTTTTACTTTGAAACTCAATGAGCACAAAGAAAACTGAATTTCCTTTTTTTTCTGAATCTTCGGAGTCGCCCCGAAGAATTCTAGCCATAGAATACAATGCCTGCAAACAGTGGCGTATCCAGTCGAGGAATAAGGGGTTGTACTTCCCTCTTCAAGATTTGTAAATTTAATGCTCAATATTTCACGACTGACTCTCTGAAGTGATAAGTAGAACACAAAACCAAACATTCCATCAAGAGAGGCGTGCTAAACACCCATTATTTTACATCTCAGCCCCTCCTCATCCTCAGCCTCCTGGTCACACCCCTGCCTGTAGACAAAAGGGTCAGTGCTTCACCAGTGTAAGTGTAAAGGAGCATTTCTTTTTATCATTCTGCGACAATAAACGGCAATGAACATCACCATTGACCTTTGTCAAGAAAAGGAAAGAAAGGAAAGAGAAAGATAAACGGTTAATGGTTAAAAACAAACGAATGTGCTAGACATCAAGGCCATATTGCACTATAGATACACTAGAAAAAGAAGTGGAAAGCGAAGAGGGAGAAGAAAGGAAATTGATGTTTATCCTCATCGTGAGAAATTAAAAACCTTCCTCTCTTTTCTTCTTTTCATTTCCATTTTCTTCTGACTTCTCCCTCTATTCTAGTTACACGATGATGGTTAGAAAGTATAAGCTACTGTGCTTTGTAACGATTTTTTGGAACTAGGCCGTTGTTAGTCCTTTGCATTTCCTTGTAACATGTTTTCCAAAAGCAACACGAAAAGTTTCCACAAAGACAATGAGGAACTATTAAAGACCAAAGTTTAGAAAAAATATAAACGTATCACATACACCCACGATTTTGACAAAAGTTGCTCAAACACCCACATGACTTGATGCCTGCAGAATTTAAAACCAATGGTGATGACACGATTTAGACATTATTGTGATGCAATAGGTTTTGCATTATAAAAAGACGAAATAAAGTGACACTGACTATTATTCCCCCAATGCAGCCTTCAGTTTATTGTTCCCTTTCTATTTTATTAGTTTGTTCAAAGAAACGATTGCTCCAGTGTTTATTACAATCATTAGTGTAATTTACATGTGCCAATACGTTTGGGTTGTTCAATTATTATTACTATTATTATCTTCGTGCCATTGTTGTTAAGGTTTATTTTATTATCAAATCACTAATATTTCGTCAGATACTCATGTGATTACTATGTTTATTGATGGAAATTGTTCTTTCTTTAGCTGTTATTACCTATAAAATTAGTTTTTCCTTTAAAAATTCATTATCATTAAGCAAATCGCTCCACTGCATTTAGCTTCCATAATAAATTTGTTTGTTTTGTTTTACCCAGAATACTTGTTATCAATATCATTAATCATAACTACCATATTTTCCCCTCATATTCTCAACTTCCTTTGCTTGTATTGATAAGGAAATCTGAAAATATATTTAACAGTTGGACTACGCAGAGCAAAACTATGTGCATTACAGTGACTTTCACCGTCTCAAATGAAGGTCTGAAGAAAACAAGTGACTTTGCTAAATAATTTACTTGCATGACCTCTCTCTGACAGTTGTAAGTTTCTCTTGAAGAAAATTAACAATTGAGACACGTTATAGTTGTCAAGTTCTAGTCTTAAAATCATCTGGTGCCTTAACAGAATCTACAAGTACTTGCAAAGGAGATAAATATATAAAAAAAACTTGGATAATTGAAGGATTTGACTCCTCTGTGTCTTTTTTTCAAGTATACTTTTAAAACAAAAGGGAGTCTTTTTTTTCCTTTGAAAGTATTTGACAATATTGCCAAGTGGACTCCATCCACATATTTTAAACCATAATTCTAAATGAGAGAAGTCCCCCTCATCCGCATCCTGCCTCATTAATGGAAGCTCACCAGGTATTACAGTATGATGACTTGTAAGGTTTACCAGACTCATGTGCCTAATGTCGTGTGCCTTGTTCTCAATAAACAATATTATGATTGAAAGTTTATTTTTCTAACCAGCTACTTTGAACTATCTCTTGACCCAGTATATCTTAAGGATTGCATCACGTACCGTAACACTACACTTAAGAATCTTGTATCTTCTGAAATGCTCTTGTTGAATGTTTATTTGCTATTTAAAATCATACACTGTACTTAGGCTATTGTGGAAAGGTTAAATAATTCAGGTTTTCTACTACAGCTTTTTGACTTCAGCATCAAAGAATTTTTTACAACTACATCTCCTGCAGCTGGCCAAGTCAATGCATTTTTCTTTTCCATCTTGCAATGGCTAAAGGTTAACTAGAAAATAAAAGACTATCTCCTGAGCTATAAGGAAGTTTGGCTTCTTTCACTGTGAGGGAGACAACTCAGGCCCTTTGTTAATCATTGAATTAATTAATCAATGAAATACCTGTTATCATTACAAATTTCTGAGTATGAAACATGGCATTCGTGTTTATTCTTTTTTTTAGATATCTGTTCCTATGTCAGGTCTACGTAGGAAAGAAAAATGTAATGAAGCAGTAGGAAAAATTACATGTTCTTCTGGAAGCACAAATATGACAAAGGAACAGAGGAGAAAACAAATACATAACACTTTTTTACATGGGTAAATGAGACAAACATTCAAGATTATGATGCTTATGCAGCCCCAACTTTATTATGTTGGCAATAGCCATATTCCAATAATATTAAGTTTATTTTAACATGACTCTTAAAAAAAGACAAAAAATGAGTATCTTAAACCATTAATACACTAAGTCTAATAGATACAAATTTAATAATTTGGTGCAAAACCTGCCCATAATTTAATTAACTCTGAATATGAGGTACTGCAAAAATATACAGTTTGATACAATGCCAAAAATCATTCCTGTAATACTGATGGAGTGTCCGTGAGTTGCACCGTACATGGTATAAAAATAAACAGGCTGTAAAAACTGATCTTACTACTCTAATATCTTCAAGAAATGGCTAATAAAAATTGTACATGCACATTCTATACAGTTAAACCTAATCCTAGACTAGTTATGCGCTAAATCTGCTCTTAGCCCTAACTAGAAATGAATGAGTTCATACTTCATGTCATGTCATTACACAAATGAACAAACACAATTGAAATGAGAATCGTCCTTCTTGTCGAGATCAAATCCTGTTAATTAGAATAAAAAAAAATCAAGGTAATTATAGGGAGTTTTTTTATGTGGAATGTTTACCACTAAGTGTAATATCATCTCTTAACCAAACTGCTAATTTTTCTTTAATTTAACAGAAAAAGGTAAATTAACTTCTCTTTAAAAAAGTAAAATACAAAATGTCAAGGTATACTTTAGCTTTGGAAAATCACCAGAAAAACCCAAATTAAGGCATGAATTATTTTGAGGTCACTGGAACAATATATATATATTGCTGGGAACACAATATGTCTTCCAGACATGTGTATCATTGGGGATTATTATCCTTTTTTTGGATTTTATTAATTTCAATATTCTATAATTTTCATTCCTTTAAACTAGGTTGCACGAGTTATACCAAAGTGGATGTAACAAGACAATGATGGAAGTCCTCTGAAGAAGGTTTAGGATGGGACCTCTCACCAGTACACATCTAGAACATTCCAGAGTGATCTAGCTCAGAGCAATGCTATTTGCTCAACCCCTTAAAAAGCCTAGCCATACACTGAAGACTGTTTGGTCAACCCTGTAAAATTATGACAAAGAGTTAATATTCTATTTGTTCACAAAGCTGTTTAAACTAGACTACATTTTTTTTTTTTTTTTTTTACTGCATCATTTTTTTTATTTATTAAGTTATTAAGCCTCACATACCCGTTCAAAAATAGGTTCAATAAGGTTAAATGTCCTAATTCAAACACAGTTATGTAAACCAGCATTTCTTCAACATAGTATGCCTACAGACAAGAAAATTGGTCACATTTAAGCTTACCTCTTTAATCACACAATGTGCACACCAACACACGCGCACATACATACACAGACCTCTGTATAGCCTTTGAACTACTTAAAAAAAGTTAAAATAAATAAATAAAAAAAAATTGAGAGAAAGTAGAAGTTGCTGTGAAAGATGGCTCTGTTGTCTAGTTATTTGCAATAAAAGAAAAGAACAAAATTACAAGAAAAAAAAAAGAAAAATAAAGAAAACAGCTTAAACTAAAGAGGCACACACTCTCTCTTGTTGGTTCATTGTCCTGAGCTAAATTGAAGAGTCGCCTTCAGAAAATTCTTGTGTGTAAAACCAGAAAAGTTACATCGAGTAATAGAGCAACATACCTATGTATGCATGCCTTTGTTAAAAGCAGCATTTTTCTTGTAAAACTGTCTCATTGAAGAGCTAAAGGTTACAGATTTATTTTATAAATTACTCTTTTTAAATTACAATTTCTGAAAAAGTTTAAATTCCTACATAACCACTTAAAAACCTTACTACACATTTATCGTTCTTTACACATATGAGCAGGGATAGTTTTTGGCCCTCACAAACTATCACAAAATAATCTAAAATACCAGAAAAATGTGACATTCAGTGTGTTCTGGTTAAAAAGTCATGACTGCTAATTAGATTATTGAAAACTGTTTTATCCAGAGGGATCAACTGGGGTAGAAAAAGAAAGAAAAAAAGTAAAAGCAAAAAATATTTAAAAACTTAAAGGCTTGATAATAGGTATAGCAGCAATTACTGCTTTGTTGCTCCTTTTTGAATAAGGTATCTTACAACATTCTAAAGCTTGTAGAAAAGGAACCTTGCCTGGATAATCTACCCTATTCAGGATCAACAAGGTTCCGAGTAATATTTGTACATCTCTCCCCTGTCCAAACATCACGTAGCTGATGTTTCATACAAAGTGCAGTCTCCTCTACCAATGGCAATCATAAAGTCTAAAATACATGTGTTAAAAAACAAAATATTTGTTTCTTCTCTTTTTAAATTTTTTTCTGATGATGATGAAACGCTTGGCAGGTCAACTACTAGCTCTGGTGTTTCACAATATGCAAGTGATGAAAACAGGTTCTGGAAAATGGTTACAAAAACTGCAATGCTTGATATAGTTAGGTAATACTGGTAGAAAAAGCTGGAAGGTTTGTTGGTGTGTTGCTTCTCTCTCCCATCGATTCAATAAGATCAACAGAGCATGATGCAATGAAACTCCCAGTAGTGCTGGTTCGTGGCAGTGTGTGTTGTCTTTGATTGTTGTGAAAGGAAACTGTCAGTAATCTTTTGGACAATTTTTTGGGTCAGGAGGATGTTGGGTAATCAATGTCATTGTTTACATTAGTATTTTGTCTTTTATACTATTTTAAATTCTCATTCTCTCTCTCTCTAAAATGAATCAAGAACTTAAGTGTTAATGGTCAGGTACGCAAGAAGTTCTGGCTTAACTAGCAGGTATTTGCACAACATTCCTGAGTCCAAAAAAATGGAAAAATTCCCTCAATTGCAGCTTAAGCTAGTGGCTCAAGTGGCTTGCTAGACTTGCTTTTTGCCCAAGTGGCATGATTTTTCTTTCTTAAAAATAGTTTCTTAAAACTATTTTCCTCTTTTTAGTTGGAAGTTTCTTGCTTAACTGAATGTTATTCAGAACTGACAAGAACCTCATTTGACTGGTGTGGCTTTTCTAGGCTTTTCTAGGGCTGAAAAAGTAACTTCCAAGCCCTGGATTTATTATTAGCATCTTTCAAAAATTTTCCATTCATTTCTCAATTATCAGAAAAAAACACATCTTCACAACCTTGGTGTTACAATGCAGAAAGCTGACCACTCAATCAGATGAGGTGTAAAACATTTTAACCATGGAATGTGTCTTTCTAAAAGGTCCAATGATAAATACAGCCAGATTCTCCTTCCACCATCCTCTCTTCCCAGTGTAAAACTACAAAATTCCACTTGACGCACATTTTATAAAGAGAAAAGATGTGTATTTACTTACTATTAGATACTCCCTAAACAATTGCCAAGTTGCATCACAGTGTGTATCTTTTTTTCTCTTTTTATCTCTGAATCTTTACAAAAATTTGTATGTATATATATAAAAAAAGAGAAGCTAATATGAGAAGAAAAATGAGGTAAGCACCATCAGGAGAATGCGAGCTGTTGCATAAAAAAGATTTTTTTTCTTTTTTTCTTTTTTTTTTTTTTTGCTTCCCTCTCCTGACGCATCTTGTGTTTAATGGTAGTGATAGTTGTCTAAAAAGGACATGCTCACGAGAGGGAACAAGAAACGTGACAGGAGTCATGGCTGACCCAAAACCCTTTATCTAGATTACATTGGACATGTTGAAATCCATGAGGGGGGGAAAAAGTTTTGCTCGCTGTCCACATGGGATATTAGGAATATTATCTTTGTGACCAGAATATTGTGTTTTTGATAATGGCTTCATCTTTCATAGCCATAAATACTGAAGGCATTTGACAGATCAAGAGGAACATGGGGAAATCAATGGAAGATCTGTGACCCAAATGACATAAAAAACAAGAAAAAGAAAAAAGAAGATACTGAAAACCTACATGTAGAAAAGAAATGAAAACTATTCTTAAACAATATGAAGTATCTTAATGGTACACAAATAAATGTTAGTAAGAAAAAAGAAAAAAGAAAAAAAAAAGAAAAAAAGCTCTATTCTCAAAGCTATTGGCTTCCACTGTCAACAGAACAAATGAACGGAGGAAAGGCAAACCGAGACACACCTATTCTGTCTCCTACCTGCGAATAAACGACTTTTGACAACTTCAAGCAGGTCATTGCGCAAGTTGCTCTGGCTATTCCACATGGTTTGAACTAGGGTAGATCCCAGTCCACATCTCACAACATCGAACCAAGTACCTCTGGGTTCCTTACACCTCTCAAATACACACTTAGATTTGCAGAAAAACAAAACAAACTTACAAATAGCTACTAATCAATAAATAAGAGATCCTGCTCAAGACAAAATTAAAAAAAGGATATGAAAAAACATACAATGCAAGTAAATGGAAAACAATAAAATCCATCAGCCACCTGTGGAATAGCAAGGTACTGTCTTCCTTATCAATATATGTATATATAGATGTAAATGACAGAATGCAACCTAACTCTACTGTAAAAACCTCAGCCTAGCATGAGGTAGAAGGGGTAGCTACCCAAAACTACTCAGGGGACTGTTCTGAAACGACTC
>NC_091564.1:31632237-31637237 GCF_042767895.1 Penaeus vannamei | reverse complement strand
ACATGGCATGTATTCTTGCCATCTCAGCTACAGTGGGTTAAGCAATAAATGAGAGCAATACCAAAATAACATATGGCTAACATAACTCATTAATATAAACAAATCTAATAATTGTCAAAGTAAAAAAAAACCAAAACTCTGAAAAGTAAAGTGTATGTGACAATACCCTCAGCCTCTCAAAACATTTATATTCAAATAGTCTTTGAATTCACACTTGATATGAGACACACATTTACAACACTCATTCAGTCACTTGCTACCATACATTTGCTCTCACTATCACAAACTCACTCACTCACTCACTCACTCTCTCTCTCTCTGTCTGTCTGTCTGTCTGTCTGTCTGTCTGTCTGTCTGTCTGTCTGTCTGTCTGTCTGTCTGTCTGTCTGTCTGTCTGTCTGTCTGTCTGTCTCTCTCTCTCACACACACACACACGCACGCACACACGCACGCACACACGCACGCACACACCCACGCACACACCCACGCACACACCCACGCACACACCCACGCACACACAAATGGCCAGAGGGCAGAAACAGGATTGTCTTGTTATGTAAAATATTTTGGCCAAAGGGTGGGTGACAAGGATGTCTTGTCACGGGAAAATTTTGCAAAGAGCTGAGCAATGAGGTTATATCATCAGTACACAAAATACTCTGAGTGAGACTGACTCAGCAGGCCTTCAGAGAGAAGCTTGTTGAAGTTCACCATCTGTCAAACGTGGCTAGTAGAGGGATGTCTCCAGGGGGTGACCTATTCGAACTTGACATTACCGGTGGCATATAGCATGTTACAGAAAATTGAATAATACAATATATTTATTGTTAGTTATTTCACAGAATGTAAACTATCTGGAGAAATTATAAGGAATCTGTTCAACGAAAATATCCATTATCATCTTGATTCCGCATAGCAAATTTCAAATATAGACCCTAGAAAAAGGCAAAATAACAACAATTCATCAGCAGAGAAAGGGTTAATAGCACTACAAAAAGAAGGCAAGGAGTCATGTGTGAGTGCATGTATGGGTTAGGCCTACAGTCACCCAAACAGAAGAGTGGTCACACAAGGAACCCTAATGACATGATTTTGGTACACCATTTTGCCGCAAGACACCCAGATCTAACTGGGTTAATTTTATTTATGTAATATGAATTGACAAATTCACAATCTATATTCTTATTGCTCACTGTCATAGCTGTCATCTTTTGCAGACTCAACTTGCTTTTTTTTTAGACTGGGGAATAGGCAAAGGTGGAGCACAGTGGTGTGTCTATCATTCTATGCTTTCATTAGCATAAGAGGTAAACGGGTATAGGGAAATTATTAGCTAAAACAACAGCGTACAATGACATTCATGCTGAGATTGTGTTAATGAAACAACCTGCTTATACTCTGGAAGCCAAATCCTTTACTTTTAGTCCTCTTTTTTATATATAATCATATTTCTTATTGAGGCCATATTAAGTATATACTGGAAGTAGGAACTGGATATATGTTATATTGGTAAAAAATCTAAAAACATTAAATTAACAATAACATATATATCTTATACTTAATAATATAACAAGAATTAGTGCATAGCCTCACAAAATCACTACAACAATGAAACCTCCCATTATTAAAATATTAAATTCACAAAGTGCACTTGCAACTGCATCAGAATTACTATCAGGGCTGATCAAAAGGGAAAAGAATTTGTAGCATTGGGATGATGCTTCCCTCCCTGTATTTGTTCCGTACAAACTGATTGTATGCTTTTTAATGAATGCATAAAGATGTTCAGCTGACTTTTGATGTATTCTCTATGCTTCTATAGTGTACAAATCAGCGAGCAGTCTGCAGTCTCACTGCCAGGCTAGATGCCATTCACCATTTGGGCCCACCCTCGATATGGCATGTACAGATGCCACTAAGCATCATGGAGTTTAAAAATAAGACTCCCAGTTCATGCACAGACCAAAATCTGGACATCATGCTAACTTGAATGGCAACTTTCCTGTGTAGGTCTGGCTTGTAGACCTGGCCTGCTTAAAGACACACACATATCAAGATAGTAACAGATTGTTTTCATTAAACTAAGTCTATATTATCTCTCCAGATAGTTTACACTCTGTGGAATTATGGTATCAACAAGTAACACTGCATTTTTTTTTTATTATAATTATTATTATTTTTTTTTTTTGTAACATCCTGTACCACTGGTAACAGCAAACAAGAAAGGGTTCCTGTGCATACACGCAGTATCCTCCCTCCTAGGAACATCAAACATGATATCAAGATGGTCCACTCCATCCATTTAACAGTGAGCAGGCAATTCAATCTCATTCCAAAAGCTTTGTGCACTTATGATGAGATGCCACCAACAGGAGTAAAGATACATATATTACCTTACAATTGTTCAGTGAGATACGAGTTGAAATTTCAAACTAAATGCAAGGGAACAATAACTTCTGTTAAAAATAATTGTACACAAAAGTGCAGTAAGAGCTTGACCTGGAAACAGAATAAGAAAACAACCAAAAAGGACACTTTACCTTCTGGACCTTGGACTCCTTAAAGTCAATCCTGCAGGGAGTGTGTATAACAGCTGTGGTGGTGCCTGTGCCACATTGGCCTGATTTATTATCTCCGCAGGCAAACACACTACCACGGTCAGTAAGGAGGAGTGTGTGGTTGCGACCGACTGCAGCCGACACTACTGTGAACTCTGACATTGTGTCCATAGCCACAACACCTGATCTGTTCTCTGTGTCACCCACACCCAGTTGGCCCTTCTCGTTGCGGCCTGCAAGGAAAATTGGAAGGTAAGGAAGTAGCAACACTTGGTACAGAGAAAACTTGTAGACTGCAATAAAAGCATTTTCGTGTGAAGAATCATTATAGCCTTGCTGATGTGTGTAAAGAATAGTACAGCCTGTGTGAGAATGTTTTCCAGCTTATATTGTGGGAATGTCAATATGGTTAAGAACAACTGGCAAGATGATGTTAAGGAATTGCTACCTTTCGGTAAAGCATATATTTCCCATTTAAAGTTCCATTGAGCTCTACTCCACTGAATACAACTATCCAGTGTATACTGTAAATGATAGTCCTAATAGCATAATAATAATGAGTTAATGAGTCAGTCTCACACATTGAGAGATGGCAGCCAAGTGCTTTTATAGGGATGTGACAAGTGCAATTTTGCCTTTAGGTTTCAGATAACAGACCTGCAGAAAAGGAATGCATTCTGGAATGTTATATCCCTTTTAATTTAATGGAAATCATGAAATGTTACCTATTTCTTGAGGTTTAAATAAAAGTAGGTAAATATTATAGGAAAGTTGATGAAGTCTTATAATAATGAATATGCTAATAACTGTAAACTGACAATGGTCTGCATATTTCTGTGTAAATCTCTTAAGAAAATGAAGCCTACACATGACCCTGATACATTTTGTTTTTCTATTTACCATGTAATGTATCAGTATACTACTAAACTAATAAATGTTCCCAAGAAGGCCAAGAAAAATTTGAAAGACTACTCAACACTTAGTTTTGAATCTTCCTCCACTTTTAGAACCTCTATTATAATATACTGCTGTTCTGGTCAATAGTTATGTTGCTAATGAAGCTTTTCAATTTCTGTCGTTAAACCATGATGCCCTTCTGGTATTTGACCCTGAAGATGATTCCCTGGGCTCTGACGATAATTGAAAACAAGACATTTTCCTACTTAAAGATATCCACTGTATAATCAGTTTACACAAGACCTTTTTCCAGATCTTGCTATGTAATAGCACTTAATATAATACTAGGATTTACAACATTTAATGAAGGTCATGAAATAAGCTAAACCATGCATAAAATAGCGAGGTGAAATTTATAGAAATTCCATTCTCCTTACAGCAAAAGATACATAGGTTTTGACTCTTGTGGAATGTTCAGTGGTATTTTTCACAGTTCCATACACAGTACCAGATGAAACTCATCCTAAACATTTCACTTTTTCAGGTGAGAACCACTGGTATTTGAAATCCTTTTATAATTTATAGATATTTCAAAATTGCTTCATATGCAGCTAAAATTAAGAGCAAAATAGCATATGAAAAAAAAGAAAAAAAAAAACAGACTTCCAGTGACAATCGTTGGAATAACAACAAACTAAAATAGGTCTTTAAAAGATTGCATACAAGAATATTCAATGAGAATAAACTACACATTAGACAGGAAGACTTCATAACAAACACAAAACATATAACCTAAGGAAGAGTCCAAGAAGGCAGCAGTAAAGCATATCTTAACAAAATCATCATAAAAATTAATAACGTTTAGCACAGATAGACCAATGCCCATACGTAACACAAACACACACTCACCAAGCGCCATGACTTTGCCTTCTTCTGTCAAGATGATCGAGTGAGCGGCCGAGCAGTGTGATGTCACAAAAGCCACACGAATGCCCTTTAGGGATGCAATACGCCGTGGCACATAGTGGATCATTGATGGAATGCTCTTGAGGTTGCGCCTGCCAATGAACTCCCATTGTGCACAGCCAAAATACACAAGAGTACCACGTTCCTCCGGTAGGGATAGTCTCTGCAGGTAGATATAATTGGAATCAGTCTGTGCACCATATACTGAAATCAGGTTACAAATCAAATTACTATATTGAGTACCATACATCAATTCACAAAATAATAATAATAAAAATAATAATAATAATAATAATAATAATAATAATAATAATAATAATAATAATAATAATAATAATAATAATAATAATAATAATAATAATAATAATATATATATATATATATATATATATATATATATATATATATATATATATATATATATATATATATATAACACATATCTGTATGTGTATATGTGCATGTGTGTGTGTGTGTGTTTGTGAGTGCATGTGCTTTCGTTTGTGTGTGAGTATGTGTTTGTATATCCATGTGTTTGAGTGTGCATGTGTTTGTATGTCCATGTGTTTGTGTGTACAT
>NC_091564.1:31622237-31624737 GCF_042767895.1 Penaeus vannamei | reverse complement strand
TATGCCTACAATCTCCACCTTCCTAGAATAAACATGGTAGAGCTTAACTGGTCTCATAGGGGCACTGACAGTCGCAGATGCCGTGCCGAGCAGCGGTGGAGATGCAAGTTGGATCCTACACACTAATCAAGGGTGGGAAGGGTTGTCATGGGTGAAGTGAGAGAAAGAGCAAAAGAGAGAAAAAGGGTATAAGTTTGAAGGGAGAAAGGGAGACATAGGGTGCAGGGGTGAAGGGTGAATGAACGGGAGAAGGACGGTATATGTGTTTAAGAATGAAAGCTACAGGGTGAAAGAGGTTCGGGCGGCAACGAGGGGCACTTTTCATGAATGAGCAAGGGTGCAGGGTGAGGGCGAGGGAAGCGTCCCTTGACAAAGCCCCCGGGACGACCACCTGTGAAGGCCCCATCTGACAGGTGGTGCAGCAGGAGGGACAGCCCAGCCAGGGTGAGAGCTAGAAAGAGTGTGCAAGGGTGCAGGGTGAGAGGGAGCGAGGCAGCGTCCCTTAACAAAGCCAGCCTACCTTTTTCTCGGGGTCTGAGGCCGAGGCTGAGTCCGACGCCACGCTATCTTGGCTCGTGTCGTCCTCCACACTCTCCTTCAAGGACGAGGCCGTGGCGTCCTCGTCCTCCTTCAGCTTCTTGGCTTGCTCCTGCTCCTCCTCCTCCTCGGCAGGTCGCTTCTCGGGCGTCATTCCGGCGGAAAACAGGGTATTTCTCAGGTCTTTTGAGTCACAGCTCGGCGTCCCGGCACCAAACACTCGCGATGTCCGGATCCTCGCGCTCTTGACTTCAGTTAACTTACTACGCTCGCAAATTATTCGTCTTGCGGTTTTGCATAAATGGTGTATTTATGTTTTTTCTATATTAGCGGGCCTTGTCGGGTGTAATGTGTTGTGCAGGGAGGACGGGGATGTTCTTGGAGAGGAGTTTGTGCTTTTAAAGGCGCTTGGGTTGAATTAAATGACTGTACTCTCTTCAAACCCAGAGATGCCAATAAAAAAAAGAATCATTTCAGCTAAACGTCGCATCATATCAAAACCGTATATCCTATTCTATATACATACAAATCCCTCGTTAAATCCAACAAAACAAAGTCCAGAGAGACAGAAGATAACAAATAACAATAATAAAAAACAACGCAAAACCAATCACCAGCAACTCAATAATTGAACATATGCATAATTAAAAAATACAGATAAAAAACCATAATAATAATACAAGAAGACCCAAAGTCAAACTCAACACCCTTCAAAAACAACAATCTAAAGGACCCAATCACCAATAACCTAATAACAACGATAATAATCCAATAAACACGTGAATAATTCAAGCCGACCGGGTTTAAAGTCGTGCGAACAGTTTCAAATAATTCTCTTCCTCTTCCTCTTCTCCTTTTCTTTTGTTAAGGTTTGCGAGGCCGCGCCATCTGTCTCGCCGGCGGGGAACTCTCTCTTATTAGGGCAGATATTGGCTGTTTATTTCATTAGGAAGTTGGGATTGTTAACGAAGAAGGGATATGGGTGGTGGGTGATACGGCTGGCACAGCGGACGGAGAAGAGGAGGAAGGATAAGGAAAGAGGTAGAGAGAGGGAGAGGAGGAAGGAGTCTTTTTGAATAGGGGCGGGCGGAGGGTCCCTCTCTTTTCCCTCTCTCTCTCTCTCTCTCTTTTCCCTCCCTCCCTCCTCCCCCCATCCCTATGCTAAGCGAGTCCCTCCTTCCTCCCTTTCCTTCCCTCCCTCCCTCCCTCCCCCTTGGTTGCGCGAGATCGACATTTCCCGCAAATCTTAAAGCATGAATGTTTTAGAATTACGGGACCGGGCGAGAGAGATCCCGGCCCGGCACAGCGCAGCATTAGCGAGGAGGAAGAGGAGGGAGGGAGGAAGGGAGGAGGAGGAGGAAAGGAAGAAGGGAGAGGAAAAGCATTGTAGATGAAATAGAACAGGTAGAGGAGGTGGAAGAGAATTAGAAGAGGAAGAAGACGAAGAAAGTGTAAGGAGGAGAAACTAAAGGAGTAAAGGGGTTAGATGATTGATTGTGGTGATGATGAGTGATTATGATGATGACAATGGTGATGTGGATGAGGAGGAACAGGAAGAACTGAATGCAGAAGAGGAAGAGAGGAAATACACCCTCATTGAAGAGCATACTTGTCTATGTGGGGACACAAGGACTTTAAAACAGCATTCCATGACGCACAGACATATATATTGCATGGCGCTACTTGAGTCGGCGTTTCCCTCACTCCCGCAGCGCATTCTAGCCGCCTTTTAAAGCGAGGCGAGATGGCGAATCGCGCGGAAATACGGGAGTATGATGGCGTTACAACTGGCAACCGTCGCCGGGAGGAGCAGGTACCGGCAGGGGAGGGGAGGAGCGTGGACGGGAAGGGGGGGGGAGGCAGATGGGGAGGGAATGGGAGGTAGGGGTAGAGGTGAGGCTTGGGGGAAGGGGTGGTAGAGTAGGGTAAAAGGGGAGAGGTGAGAGGTGGAGGGTTATGAGGG
>NC_091564.1:31612237-31614737 GCF_042767895.1 Penaeus vannamei | reverse complement strand
CCTCTTGGACTCCCCAGTTCCTCCCCTTTTTTACCAATTTCCCAGTTTCTTTACCCCCTTGAACCCCCAGTTTCTCCCCTAATCATACAAATAGATCCCTGGTCCGCAAAAATATATCATTAACACTTTTGATCTTATAAAAACAGCAGAGCAATTTCAATAAATGCCATTTGCTGCACAAGTTGATATGCATATGATAATGCTTGAGCGTATTACTGATCAATGAACAATTATTAGCCTCTATTACAGACGGCAATACGGCCTTCTCTCCTAATTATGAATTCATGTATGCATTTTAAATTTGCTAGCGATGATTGTGACTCGTGGGATATACGCTTTCACGCCCCCCCCCCGGCCACACCTACGCACTAATGTACAACGGAGACCATAAAATTCGTTATAGAAGCGCTGGCTTGAAATCGTTTTTTAGGAACACTGGAAGTGAATTGGGGGAGGGGCAGGGGGAGGGGGAGGGTAGAGGGGAGGAGGGCGTGCTAATTTAGTATCATAATATATGCTTTTAATGATTTCCTTGTTGGCAACCTTTCTCTTTGGAAAAGAGTTGATGCATTTTTTTTCTTTGTTTTTTTACAAATTTCATTTGTTTCCAGTGTTTATATTCCTGTTCGATTACTAGAATGCTTAATGCACTGTATGCGTATGAAGTTCAACATGAGAAATTAGAGACCCTTTTATCGCCAGTTATGGAATTATAAATTCTCTTTCTTGTCAGATTTTTATTCACATTTTCCACCTCTCCTCTTTTTCCAGCAAGCTTTACTAAAGCTATAGCAAATACTAAAGCTCTCTATTGACTCCCATTTAGAAAATTTACTACGAAGCTCACTTTTACAAATGCCAAACCTTTGGAATGACTATTTATGTCGTAAGGAAATTCAGAACGAAACCAATAATGATGAAAAAAGTTAATTAACTAATCTATAAAGATTAAATAAGTATGAAAATGGAATTCTCATAATTTATTCTATTCTATTCTCATAATCGTCAGGTTAACTTTTGGATAGTTTGTTCAACATTCGTTTCATGAACAATATGGCGTCTTATTATTTTTCGGGAGATTTCCCCCCCGTTTTAATATGCTTATGGGTTGGTTTTCATGTTTTGCCAGACGATGATTGACAAGCAGGGATGGAAATTAATATGTGAATATGTACATGGTGTAAGGGATCCAGTGGATTTTGGGGATTGATCTGGATTCACATGCGGAATTGAGATGAAATTTGTTGATTCATTGGCAGTTTGATACATCATAGAAAATGGGTCCACTAGGAAATCGCTCTTCTTTTGAAATGCAGCAGACTTTTTTTTCTATTTCGCGTCACCTGCAGCGAATGCTTTCTATTGAAAACAAGAAATAAACATGATTGATTGACATTTATGATGGTGCTTTTGTTTTCCCGATTTTCTGTTTTTTATTGAGATCAGACACATATAAACACAAACACACACCCAACTACACAGTCATCTCCCTTCCCCTCCCTCAGACACATCTGATAATCGAAGACAAAAAAAAAAAAGAAATAAAAAAAAAGAGAGAAAATAAGTGTCCAAGCAAA
This sequence comes from Penaeus vannamei, assembly GCF_042767895.1. Lineage (NCBI taxonomy): Eukaryota > Metazoa > Arthropoda > Malacostraca > Decapoda > Penaeidae > Penaeus > Penaeus vannamei. The sequence goes on along the minus strand of NC_091564.1, from coordinate 31,613,160 downwards.
GAGACGATAAGAACCCGTCATTAACTAATCTTTGTTCCCCAACAGCTCTCCCACTTTTCCTTTCGCTCTCTCCCAATCTCTTATCTCTTCCCTTCCATCTCTCTTTTCTTCCATTTCCCGCTTCCTCTCTGATTTGTGTAATATTGCGTTATACGAAATATTTATTGTAACACTTAAATCTCTATATACGACATGCGAGATCATCAAAAGATGTCTCTAATGATGACGATGCTAATTACTTCAGATAGTACGAGAAAAAGCAATGTGATGATTAAGATAATCATTATCTCCACCGAAAAGATTTGGTTATGTTCTAACCTGCGTTAAATACCTATGAATTAATTGGTTACGATCTGACTTTCATTGATTACTCTCTGGTTGATTGGTTTGTTATCTGGATTACACATAAAGTTACTAATGACTCGCTATAGAGCTTCATAGTTGGGCTGCAAACGTGGATCAGTGTCCTTGTACGAAGAAACTACAAATAAGTCACAAATTGCATGTTTCAATACCGTTTTGTGAACTCTACTGGCTTTGTATTTCATATCTATATTCCCTTTTTCTATCATTAATCATGTATTTCATATTCATATATATTGATTCTTATTACTATCACTACTACTTTTATGCCCCTCCATGAGCTTGGTTCCGCTATCAGCTGGTTTGTTATTGACATATACATTAAAACTGATAGTATTATGATTACGTATTTTATAATCCTACAGAACAACCCCCACAATAAATGACAAACAAACAAACAAACCATTAAAATAACGATTAAGGCAATACATTAAGATATACACCTAAACCTTATTCGTTAAAGAACAAACAAACAAACGGGTATAGAACAGCAGAACGACGCACAAACAATGACTTCTACGATTACACAACAGGCAATTACCTTCTCCGTTATATAACAG
>NC_091564.1:31597237-31604737 GCF_042767895.1 Penaeus vannamei | reverse complement strand
GATGGAGAAGGGAGGAGGAGGGAGAAGAAGAAAGATAGAGCAGAAAGAGAAAGGAGGAGGAAGGGGAAGGGAGGGGAGGAAAAGAGGAGATGGAGGAAGGAGAGAAAGAAGGAGGAAGGGGAAGGGAGGGGAGGAGAAGAGGAGATGCAGGAAGGAGAGAAGATATATTCACACACACACGTATATACATATAAGAATATATATATATATATATATATATATATATATATATATATATATATAATATATATATATATATATATATATATATATATATATATATATATATATATATATATATATATAGAGAGAGAGAGAGAGAGAGAGAGAGAGAGAGAGAGAGAGAGATAGACCTTGTGTATGCGTGTGTTTGCTGGAGCTAACGCCAATGGTGGCGCACAATCGGATTATGCAAGTAACAGGTCCCAGCCTTTCTGTGGTCGTCGGTTGACGACATTGTCCTTCCAAGTGTACCCTATGATCCGGCATAGGGACAAGATGCGACTCCAAGGCACTAGATAGCGTCCAGGTTTTACTTCCATAACGTACACTGGTAGTAACAAGGCCTTGATGACACGTAGCTTGGTCTTTCTGCTCAAGTACCGACATCTCCAAATTCGTTGACTAAGTTCACGGCCCCTGCTGCCAGATAAATCTGTTTGACTTCCTGACAGCCCAGTGACATAAACTGCACTACTAAGGTATGTAAAACTCTCCGACTTAAACGTACTCTACACGAGCATGTACTGAACAGGTTTGCCTAAAGGTCTCTCAAAATCCTAAATCTTGGCCTTGGTACAGGAGACCTGTAGACCACAGTGCTTCACATTTCTGAATGCATCAAGAATCCCCACCAAAGAAAAGCCCAAATCCTGATTGCCACTGAATCAAGCCATGTGACATATGGCTTCACCTCTGGCATTTCCTTCCAACTTCTTGATACCCTTGATGGCAAGGGTAATCGATCATCCTGCCATAAAGACTGGATGTTCCAAGCTCCTACCCAGGAGGAGATCCTCATTTTTAAATTACCCATTTCTTGTTTATCTGTTTTCGGTAATAAAAAACGAATTTTGCTACCATTAACTCTAAATGTTTTTATAAAATCTCTAATACAACTTGACTTTATAGATATTAATAATTAACCAAATTCTATATAATTTCAAATTACACCCTGGAAAGCCCGGATACCCGAGGAAAAAGACGCTCTCTGTCGTGTTATTGTTAGCTTCCTTCAGCCACCAGATTCCGCACCAAAGTGACGCGATTTGGCCCAGATACCTGCGCTTATGATCAGACCTGCGCGTAAATAAGACCAGTTGAACCGTGCCTGAAGACGGGCAGTACCCCTCTACTCATATGGTTTATTGTCGGTGAGTTATATCAGCGCCCACCTCCCCGAATCGCCCATCTACCCCAGGGGGCTGAGGGGCAAGAGTTGGTACGGAGCCAGGGCGTGTTCACCCGCCGGTGGGCCATGACTCCGTGCCTCTAGGACTTCCTGCTGCTCTGAGATCCCCACAGGGTGCCCAGTTTCCATGGGTGGAGGAGGCACTGCAGGTCTCGTCGATGGAGAGGCTATGAGCTGGCAAGGGAAGCTTATGTGGATCTGCTCTCTTTTTCGCACGAGGCTAGCAAGCGGTGGCAACTGAAAGCGAGAAGGCAAGCAAAGCACTTAACACTATCTAAAGAGAGAGAGGGAGAAGGGGAGATGTGGGAGAAAGGGATTAGAGCACAAGGGAAAGATGAATATGAGGGGGGAGGAGGAAGGGGAGGATAGGGAAGATAAGGGAGAACTGAGTGAAGGGGGCAGGGGAAAGAAGAGAGAAGGAGGGAAAGGAAGAAAGAAGAAAGCGAAGGAGGGAAAAGGGAAGAGAAGGGAAGAGGTAGCAGGGAGAAGAGACAATAAGAGGAAAGGAGAGAATAGTAGTGAGGGAGACGGAGAGACCGATGAAATGGGGAAGGAGAGAGGGAAAAGAGGGAGAGTATAGGAGGATCGAAAGAAGATGGAAAGGGAAAAGAGAAGAGAGAGGGGATGGAGAGAAGAAAGAACTAGTCCACGAATCAGAGGACACCGCTTCGGCAGGTATTACATTTTATTCTCATTACAGACACGTCTGTGTGATGGTCTCGCTCGCTTAAAGGCCCGCCCACTCCCACCGTGCATATTAATTCCACAAAACGTTACACACTACAGCGGACACTCTCACCCGAGGAGCGCCTGCCCGGAACGCCGACTGAAGAGCGTGTCCGATTCCCCTCCCATGGCATAAGCACCATGCCGGTCGGATACACCCGTTTTTCAATCACATTTCCCGCTCACCGTATGAATATTCAGATCATGAAGATGTGAGTGCGGCCAGGTGTTTCATATTTGGAGCGGATAATGAACGGAAATGGTCCCTTTGCTCTCACGCGTGGCTTCCTCGTTTGGAATCCGGATGGCTGTTAGGCGAACGGGGGAGGCGGTTGCTCTCGTCCGACATTCTCACTTTCGCCTGTGATTATCGGGTGCTAATTTCGGACCAGAGGGCGCACGTGGGAGAGAAAAAAATCCAAGGAAGTAAAAGTTTCAGAAGATAACCTAGCTTTGTTCCGCCTGCGTTTATCCAGAGGGATAAATGTTGGAAAGAAGACTGTATGCCTGGAACGTTCTTGTAAGGGAAATCCGAGCATACAAAGGAAGCCGTTCGTGCACTGCATACAGTCACCTTGGCATTTCTTTTGATTATTTTATGGTGACGATATCCCTGAGAAAGAGAAATTTAGATGTAAAAAATAACACTAAACATTTAGCACACTCTGTAAAGGTCAGACAATAATAGAATAGAAGATTACAGAAAAAGAAAGAAAGAAAGAAGAAAAGAAAATAGACAGCCATTTTAGAATAAAGTCTAATATGTACAACTAACTGAATATAAAGTTTAAAACGGATTATGCATATATACATGAATCAATCCGTATACCGAAATATCATATTTTTAAAATAATTTTTATGTGTGTGTGTGTGTGTGTGTGTGTGTGTGTGTGTGTGTGTGTGTGTGTGTGTGTGTGTGTGTGTGTGTGTGTGTGTGCATACATGCATGTATACATATACATGTATACACACACACACCTATCTATCTATCTATCTAGCTATATACATACATACATACATACATATATATATACACACACACACGCACAGACACATCATCATCATCATTGATGTTATCATCATTATTACCATTATCAGTACCCCTCAGCAGAAACCCATTCGTCTCAGCAGAAGCAGAAACCCCAACCTTCAGCAGAAACAGCCCGTCCCCCTTAGCAGACACAGCAGAAGCTCGTCCCCCTTTGCAGACGCAGCGAGACAACTATGACACAGATTTACCTTGCCACCCCATTGCCTACCTTCACCTCCGAGATTCGCTGGGGAATAGGGGAAGGGGAGGGTGGGGGTGGGCGGGGAAAAGGAGGAAGAGGGTGGGGGTGGGCGGCGAAAGGGCGGGAGAGGGAGGGAAAGGGCGGGAGAGGGAGGGGGTGGGCGTGGAAAGGGAGGGAGAGGGTGGGGGGGGTAGGTAGGCGGGGAAAAGGGTGAGAGAGGGGAGAGGGAGGGTGGGGTAGGTAGGCGGGGAGAGGGAGGGAGAGGGAGGGGGGGGTAGATAGGCGGGGAACAGGGAGAGAGAGGGGAGAGGGAGGGTGGGGATGAGGTATGTGGGCGGGGAAAGGGCGGGAGAGGGTGGGGGGCGGGGTAGGTAGGCGGGGAAAGGGCGGGAGAGGGAGGGGGAGGTAGGTAGGCGGGGAAAGGGGAGAGAGAGGGGAGAGGGAGGGTGGAGATTGTGGATGCAGCCTCTCTCCTACAAGGTGGGTAGGTGGGCTGGTGGGCTGGCTTTGCGTGGCCGAGAAAATGTGGTTTTAAATACTTGGTTATTTTATTTCCTGGGATTCTGTGTGTTTTTCTTTCCACCTCTCTCTCTCTTTCCTTTCTTTCTCTGTCTCTCTCTTTCTCTCTTTCTTTCAACAGATAGGGTGAAAATATTCAATGTGTGATTTGCGGATCTGTTGATGGTTTTGATGGTTAATGAAAGCTTTAACGATCTATTTGTCTATTGATTGTCTTTGTCTGTCTGTCTGTCTGTGTCTCTTTCTGTCTTTCTCTCTCTCTCTTTCTCTTTCTCTCATTTACTCTCTCTCTCTCTCTCTTTCTTTCTTTCTTTCTTTCTTTCTTTCTTTCTTTCTTTCTTTCTTTCTTTCTCTCTCTCTCTTTCTTTCTTTCTTTCTTTCTTTCTTTCTTTCTTTCTTTTCTCTCTCTCTCTCTCTCTCTCTCTCTCTCTCTCTCTCTCTCTCTCTCTCATTTGCTCTCTTTTTCTCTCTCTCTCTCCCTCTCATTCTATCAGAAATAACCTCAATGAAAAAGAAAAGAAAAGGAGAATCAGAAAAAAAACAATGAAGCAAAAAGAAAAAAAAAAAGACGAAAAGAAACGAAAATTAAAGGAAAAAAAAACGTTAGGAAAAGAAACGTTTTTACGAGTGCTTTTGCGAAGGCTGCGACCTCGTGGGCGGCGATGTTTATGTTCCATGTGGATCTGTGCGGCTTTATGTGCGCCCGCGGCATGTGGCTTACGATGCTCCTGCGAGGGTGCGGGGCGAGGACCTGTGTGTGTATTTGTGTGTGTGTGTGTGGGGGGGGGGTGTTTGTGTTTGTGTTTGTCTGTGTGTGTGTGTGTGCGTGGGTGTTTGTACTCGTGTTTCTGTGTGTGTGTGTGTGGGGGGGGTGTTTGTGTTTGTGTTTGTCTGTGTGTGTGTGTGTGTGCGTGGGTGTTTGTGTTTGTGTGTGTGTGCGTGGGTGTTTGTGTTTGTGTGTGTTTGTGGGGGGGGGGTTGTGTTTGTGTTTGTCTGTGTGTCTGTGCGTGTGTGTGTATGTAAATGTATGTGTGTGTGTGTATGTGTGTGTGTGTATGTGTATGTGTGTATTTGTATGTGTATGTGTGTATTTGTATGTGTGTGTGTGTAATAATTAGAAAAGGATTTCTTAGAACTCTTTCTCGCTATCTATCTAACCCTTTCATCTCTCTCTCTCTTTCTCTCTTTTCCTTCCTCCCTCCCTCTCTCTCCTCTCTCTTAGTCTCTGCTTTCTCCCTCCTTCCCCCTCTTCCCCCCCCTCCCTCCCCCACATCTCTCTCCTCGTTTCAAACTCCCAAACATGAAAGTTAAGCTCCTTGCTGTAAAAACCCATCTTTTCAAAATGAAGTACGCCACTGATATATATCCATAAAAAAGAAAGAAAAATGAAAAATAAAACTTTCAGCGAGGAAATCATACAATGGAACAGCCCGAGTTCTCGAAAGCAAAATGATCATCACAAAAACTAGAAAAAAACAGCAATTAACAAGTGGATGAAGGGCTCCCACCGTAAAAAAAAAACAGCAGCAACAACCACAACAACAGCAACAACTCCTGCAACAACAACAACGACGACGACGAACAAGCCCTTTGACGAAAAAGCCTCGTTAATGAGGAGTCTTGTATGGCTTGAGGAGCGCCCCGTGTACATACCCCTGTCTGGCTGTCTCATACCATCCTTACTGCTTCCTCTAATGGTGTAGGATGAACCGCGACAGTCTTGAGGAACGGTTGTTATTGTCTGGCCTGATTGGCTTTACCGGCGGGTGGCTTTTCAGAGGCCGAGCTCGTGGTATGGGGTTTACCGGGGCTGGGAAAGGGAAGGAAAGTCTTTAATGAAGTGCGTGCGGGAAGGGTCGATGTGGGGTTGGATTTGTGATTCAGGATTTAGAGCGGTTGTTTATGCACTTAGGTAAATGCATGTATGTATATACGTAAGGAATGATACGTATACACGAAAGCGCACACGCACGAAAGCGCAAACGCATATAGACACACACACATACACGTTTTTTTCTTCTTTCCTTCTCTTACCGCCCTTATGCTCCCTCGCTCCCTCCCTTCCCCTCTCCTTCTTTCCCTCCTTCCGTTTCTTCCCTCTCTTCTCCTTCCTCTTTCGTCACAGACAGAACAGAGCAGAGAACCCGACGCTCAAATGAACATCTCTATCGCATGAAATCAATTTTTTTATCAGCGATTCACTGCCCTTCCACCCACCCCCAACCCCTACCCCGCCCGTCTACATGCACGCCCACCCACCCACAGAACCCCGACGCCCACTCCTGAGATCAGTCTGGGTCGTTTAGCCGCCCATAGTGGCCGCATAACCCGTTCTGGAGGCGAGTTTGCAACGGCGAATCTGCCTTTGCAAATTGAATCAGGGTCTGTGTTTTCTCTTCGCTCGCTCTCGTTTTTTGTTTTGCCTTCTTTTTTTTTAGTTATTTTTCTTTTTTTGCTTCTTCTTAATGTTTATTTTCTCATTATTATTGTTATTATTATTACTACTATTTTTCTTATTAGTATCATTGTCATTACTATTTCTATTATATTATCATTATCTTTATTATCATTACTATCATTATCATTATTATAGTTTTCATGATTACTACCATTATCACTTTATTATTATTATTATCATCATCGTAATAATGTTAGTGATAATAGTTATAACAATATTAATGATGAAGTAAATGATGATAATAACAATGGTAGTACTAACAATATCATTAACATCAACCTTATTAGCTTTGTTCTTCTGGTCATTATTGTTGTTACCATCGTCATCAAGGATCTTCATTACTATTGCGTCATTAATGTCATTATCATTATCCTCATTGCTATTCCCCCATAGAAATTTTAGTCACAATCACTATCGTTATCTATTATGTGAAATATTGTTTCTCTCTCTCTCTCTCTCTCTCTCTTTTTCTCTATCTCTCTCCGTCTCCTGTCTCCCTCTCTCGCAGAATATGATATGTATAGTATTGAATTAATATATCGTGTGTGTGTTTGTGTTTGCTATCTATTTAACATTTTTTAATTTTTACTTTTCTTTATTATTATTATCATTATTATTATTATTATTATTATTATTATTATCATGATTACTACCACTATCATTTCTATCATCATTAATATTATTATCATCGTAGTAATGATTTTACCTCAATTATTTATTTTCTGTGTCCTTATTTTCAGTGCAATGGATATAAATAAAAACATAGATTGGATAAATATAAAAATGGACACATGTTTAAAAAAACACATCGACAAATCGGTTGCTATAGAAAGGCTACAAAACCGCCTCTCCAGATAGATACAATAAGGGCTGCAACAAAAAGGCGAAAAATGGCGGAACAGCCTCCAAGCCAGTCCCATGCTTCCTCCTGAAGAAGACTCCAGGAAGAGAGCCGTTTGCAGGATGGGAGAGGAGCTGCAGGAGGAGGATTGAGCCCTTTCCGTATCCCGCTTTCGTTCGTGTTATTTTAGTCAGCACATAGGCCTACCTCCAATCCCCTCCTGTTCATGTCTTTCTCGCCTCAGTGTCATTTCAGTCAGTATCATGGAAAGTTAGGCCTACCTCCAATCCCCTCCTGTTCTTGTGTCTCTCGC
>NC_091564.1:31562237-31569737 GCF_042767895.1 Penaeus vannamei | reverse complement strand
AATAATAATAATAATAATAATAATAATAATAATAATAATAATAATAATAATAATGATAATAATGATGATAACAATAATAATGATGATAATGATAATAATGATAATTATGATAATAACGATAATAGCAATAATTACAACCATCGAGATGATGATAACCATATGAGAGAAATGATTTATTCTATAATTTTGGAATAGTTTTCACAAGCTTCCTCATCTTTATCTATTCACACAGAGATTTTGTTCATGACTGTTAAAGAGTTGGCGATTAACGACCGACTGAAGACGGCTAGAAAGAGGTTGTCAGGTTGGTGGTGAATGGTGACTGTTTGACAGGTTGGGAATGACCGGGAAGAGATTGACAGGTTGGTGGTGAATGGTGACTGTTTGACAGGTTGGGAGTGACTGGGAAGAGATTGACAGGTTGGTGGTGAATGGTGACTGTTTGACAGGTTGGGAATGACTGGGAAGAGATTGACAGGTTGGTGGTGAATGGTGACTGTTTGACAGGTTGGGAATGACTGGGAAGAGATTGACAGGTTGGTGGTGAATGGTGACTGTTTGACAGGTTGGGAATGACTGGGAAGAGATTGACAGGTTGGTGGTGAATGGTGACTGTTTGACAGGTTGGGAATGACCGGGAAGAGATTGACAGGTTGGTGGTGAATGGTGACTGTTTGACAGGTTGGGAATGACTGGGAAGAGATTGACAGGTTGGTGGTGAATGGTGACTGTTTGACAGGTTGGGAATGACTGGGAAGAGATTGACAGGTTGGTGGTGAATGGTGACTGTTTGACAGGTTGGGAATGACTGGGAAGAGATTGACAGGTTGGTGGTGAATGGTGACTGTTTGACAGGTTGGGAATGACTGGGAAGAGATTGACAGGTTGGTGGTGAATGGTGACTGTTTGACAGGTTGGGAATGACTGGGAAGAGATTGACAGGTTGGTGGTGAATGGTGACTGTTTGACAGGTTGGGAATGACTGGGAAGAGATTGACAGGTTGGTGGTGAATGGTGACTGTTTGACAGGTTGGGAATGACTGGGAAGAGATTGACAGGTTGGTGGTGAATGGTGACTGTTTGACAGGTTGGGAATGACTGGGAAGAGATTGACAGGTTGGTGGTGACTGGTGACTGTTTGACAGGTTGGGAATGACTGGGAAGAGATTGACAGGTTGGTGGTGAATGGTGACTGTTTGACAGGTTGGGAATGACTGGGAAGAGATTGACAGGTTGGTGGTGAATGGTGACTGTTTGACAGGTTGGGAATGACTGGGAAGAGATTGACAGGTTGGTGGTGAATGGTGACTGTTTGACAGGTTGGGAATGACTGGGAAGAGATTGACAGGTTGGTGGTGAATGGTGACTGTTTGACAGGTTGGGAATGACTGGGAAGAGATTGACAGGTTGGTGGTGAATGGTGACTGTTTGACAGGTTGGGAATGACTGGGAAGAGATTGACAGGTTGGTGGTGAATGGTGACTGTTTGACAGGTTGGGAATGACTGGGAAGAGATTGACAGGTTGGTGGTGAATGGTGACTGTTTGACAGGTTGGGAATGACTGGGAAGAGATTGACAGGTTGGTGGTGAATGGTGACTGTTTGACAGGTTGGGAATGACTGGGAAGAGATTGACAGGTTGGTGGTGAATGGTGACTGTTTGACAGGTTGGGAATGACTGGGAAGAGATTGACAGGTTGGTGGTGAATGGTGACTGTTTGACAGGTTGGGAATGACCGGGAAGAGATTGACAGGTTGGTGGTGAATGGTGACTGTTTGACAGGTTGGGAATGACTGGGAAGAGATTGACAGGTTGGTGGTGAATGGTGACTGTTTGACAGGTTGGGAATGACTGGGAAGAGATTGACAGGTTGGTGGTGAATGGTGACTGTTTGACAGGTTGGGAATGACTGGGAAGAGATTGACAGGTTGGTGGTGAATGGTGACTGTTTGACAGGTTGGGAATGACTGGGAAGAGATTGACAGGTTGGTGGTGAATGGTGACTGTTTGACAGGTTGGGAATGACTGGGAAGAGATTGACAGGTTGGTGGTGAATGGTGACTGTTTGACAGGTTGGGAATGACTGGGAAGAGATTGACAGGTTGGTGGTGAATGGTGACTGTTTGACAGGTTGGGAATGACTGGGAAGAGATTGACAGGTTGGTGGTGAATGGTGACTGTTTGACAGGTTGGGAATGACTGGGAAGAGATTGACAGGTTGGTGGTGAATGGTGACTGTTTGACAGGTTGGGAATGACTGGGAAGAGATTGACAGGTTGGTGGTGAATGGTGACTGTTTGACAGGTTGGGAATGACTGGGAAGAGATTGACAGGTTGGTGGTGAATGGTGACTGTTTGACAGGTTGGGAATGACTGGGAAGAGATTGACAGGTTGGTGGTGAATGGTGACCGTTTGACAGGTTGGGAATGACTGGGAAGAGATTGACAGGTTGGTGGTGAATGGTGACTGTTTGACAGGTTGGGAATGACTGGGAAGAGATTGACAGGTTGGTGGTGAATGGTGACTGTTTGACAGGTTGGGAATGACTGGGAAGAGATTGACAGGTTGGTGGTGAATGGTGACTGTTTGACAGGTTGGGAATGACTGGGAAGAGATTGACAGGTTGGTGGTGAATGGTGACTGTTTGACAGGTTGGGAATGACTGGGGAGAGATTGACAGGTTGGTGGTGAATGGTGACTGTTTGACAGGTTGGGAATGACTGGGAAGAGATTGACAGGTTGGTGGTGAATGGTGACTGTTTGACAGGTTGGGAATGACTGGGAAGAGATTGACAGGTTGGTGGTGAATGGTGACTGTTTGACAGGTTGGGAATGACTGGGAAGAGATTGACAGGTTGGTGGTGAATGGTGACTGTTTGACAGGTTGGGAATGACTGGGAAGAGATTGACAGGTTGGTGGTGAATGGTGACTGTTTGACAGGTTGGGAATGACTGGGAAGAGATTGACAGGTTGGTGGTGAATGGTGACTGTTTGACAGGTTGGGAATGACTGGGAAGAGATTGACAGGTTGGTGGTGAATGGTGACTGTTTGACAGGTTGGGAATGACTGGGAAGAGATTGACAGGTTGGTGGTGAATGGTGACTGTTTGACAGGTTGGGAATGACTGGGAAGAGATTGACAGGTTGGTGGTGAATGGTGACTGTTTGACAGGTTGGGAATGACTGGGAAGAGATTGACAGGTTGGTGGTGAATGGTGACTGTTTGACAGGTTGGGAATGACTGGGAAGAGATTGACAGGTTGGTGGTGAATGGTGACTGTTTGACAGGTTGGGAATGACTGGGAAGAGATTGACAGGTTGGTGGTGAATGGTGACTGTTTGACAGGTTGGGAATGACTGGGAAGAGATTGACAGGTTGGTGGTGAATGGTGACTGTTTGACAGGTTGGGAATGACTGGGAAGAGATTGACAGGTTGGTGGTGAATGGTGACTGTTTGACAGGTTGGGAATGACTGGGAAGAGATTGACAGGTTGGTGGTGAATGGTGACTGTTTGACAGGTTGGGAATGACTGGGAAGAGATTGACAGGTTGGTGGTGAATGGTGACTGTTTGACAGGTTGGGAATGACTGGGAAGAGATTGACAGGTTGGTGGTGAATGGTGACTGTTTGACAGGTTGGGAATGACTGGGAAGAGATTGACAGGTTGGTGGTGAATGGTGACTGTTTGACAGGTTGGGAATGACTGGGAAGAGATTGACAGGTTGGTGGTGAATGGTGACTGTTTGACAGGTTGGGAATGAATGGGAAGAGGTTGACAGGTTGGTGGTGAATGGTGACTGTTTGACAGGTTGGGAATGACTGGGAAGAGATTGACAGGTTGGTGGTGAATGGTGACTGTTTGACAGGTTGGGAGTGACTGGGAAGAGATTGACAGGTTGGTGGTGAATGGTGACTGTTTGACAGGTTGGGAATGACTGGGAAGAGATTGACAGGTTGGTGGTGAATGGTGACTGTTTGACAGGTTGGGAATGACTGGGAAGAGATTGACAGGTTGGTGGTGAATGGTGACTGTTTGACAGGTTGGGAATGACTGGGAAGAGATTGACAGGTTGGTGGTGAATGGTGACTGTTTGACAGGTTGGGAATGACTGGGAAGAGATTGACAGGTTGGTGGTGAATGGTGACTGTTTGACAGGTTGGGAATGACTGGGAAGAGATTGACAGGTTGGTGGTGAATGGTGACTGTTTGACAGGTTGGGAATGACTGGGAAGAGATTGACAGGTTGGTGGTGAATGGTGACTGTTTGACAGGTTGGGAATGACTGGGAAGAGATTGACAGGTTGGTGGTGAATGGTGACTGTTTGACAGGTTGGGAATGACTGGGAAGAGATTGACAGGTTGGTGGTGAATGGTGACTGTTTGACAGGTTGGGAATGACTGGGAAGAGATTGACAGGTTGGTGGTGAATGGTGACTGTTTGACAGGTTGGGAATGACTGGGAAGAGATTGACAGGTTGGTGGTGAATGGTGACTGTTTGACAGGTTGGGAATGACTGGGAAGAGATTGACAGGTTGGTGGTGAATGGTGACTGTTTGACAGGTTGGGAGTGACTGGGAAGAGATTGACAGGTTGGTGGTGAATGGTGACTGTTTGACAGGTTGGGAATGACTGGGAAGAGATTGACAGGTTGGTGGTGAATGGTGACTGTTTGACAGGTTGGGAATGACTGGGAAGAGATTGACAGGTTGGTGATGGCTGGTGACTGTTTGACAGGTTGGGAATGACTGGGAAGAGATTGACAGGTTGGTGGTGAATGGTGACTGTTTGACAGGTTGGGAATGACTGGGAAGAGGTTGTCAGGTTGGTGGTGAATGGTGACTGTTTGGCAGGTTGGGAATGACTGGGGAGAGATTGACAGGTTGGTGGTGAATGGTGACTGTTTGGCAGGTTGGGAATGACTGGGAAGAGATTGACAGGTTGGTGGTGAATGGTGACTGTTTGACAGGTTGGGAATGACTGGGAAGAGATTGACAGGTTGGTGGTGAATGGTGACTGTTTGACAGGTTGGGAATGACTGGGAAGAGATTGACAGGTTGGTGGTGAATGGTGACTGTTTGACAGGTTGGGAATGACTGGGAAGAGATTGACAGGTTGGTGGTGAATGGTGACTGTTTGGCAGGTTGGGAATGACTGGGAAGAGATTGACAGGTTGGTGGTGAATGGTGACTGTTTGACAGGTTGGGAATGACTGGGAAGAGATTGACAGGTTGGTGGTGAATGGTGACTGTTTGGCAGGTTGGGAATGACTGGGAAGAGATTGACAGGTTGGTGGTGAATGGTGACTGTTTGACAGGTTGGGAGTGACTGGGAAGAGATTGACAGGTTGGTGGTGAATGGTGACTGTTTGACAGGTTGGGAGTGACTGGGAAGAGATTGACAGGTTGGTGGTGAATGGTGACTGTTTGACAGGTTGGGAGTGACTGGGAAGAGATTGACAGGTTGGTGGTGAATGGTGACTGTTTGACAGGTTGGGAGTGACTGGGAAGAGATTGACAGGTTGGTGGTGAATGGTGACTGTTTGACAGGTTGGGAATGACTGGGAAGAGATTGACAGGTTGGTGGTGAATGGTGACTGTTTGACAGGTTGGGAATGACTGGGAAGAGATTGACAGGTTGGTGGTGACTGGTGACCGTTTGACAGGTTGGGAATGACTGGGAAGAGATTGACAGGTTGGTGGTGAATGGTGACCGTTTGACAGGTTGGGAATGACTGGGAAGAGATTGACAGGTTGGTGGTGAATGGTGACTGTTTGACAGGTTGGGAATGACTGGGAAGAGATTGACAGGTTGGTGGTGAATGGTGACTGTTTGACAGGTTGGGAATGACTGGGAAGAGATTGACAGGTTGGTGGTGAATGGTGACTGTTTGACAGGTTGGGAGTGACTGGGAAGAGATTGACAGGTTGGTGGTGAATGGTGACTGTTTGACAGGTTGGGAATGACTGGGAAGAGATTGACAGGTTGGTGGTGAATGGTGACAAGTTGACAGGTTGGTGATGTTTGGTGACAGGTTGTTGTTGGTGATTAGTGACAGGTTGACAGGTTGGCGATGATGACACTTTGAGGAAGTGCGGGAGGGACAGAGAGAGAGAGGGAAAGTGAGAAAAAGAAAGAGTGTGAGAGGGACAGAAAGAGAGAGTGAGAGAGGGGCAGATGGAGAGAGATAGAAAGAGCAAGAGAGGGACAGAAAGAGAGACAGAGAAGGAGGGAAGGAGTGAGAGAGGGGCAGAGGGCAGAGAGATTGAGAGAGAAGAGAAAGAAAGAGAGACATACATACATACAGACAGACAGAAAAAGAAAATGAAAGAGTGGAGGAGGGTACAGAAACAGAGAGAATAAGAGAGAAGGGATATGGAGAAAAAAAAGATAGGACCAGACTGGCAAAAGATCAACAAGTTGCTAACATAACTGGTGACATTTTGACAGGATGACAAATTAGAGATACCTGGCAAAAGGTTGACAGGTACGGATAATTAATGCCAGTTTGCTGACTACTAGTGACAGGTGGACTGTCTGACAGATCGATGCTGACTGATGAGTTACTGACAGATGATAACTGACAGCCGAGAGGTTATGACAGTTGACAAGACTGACATTGACAGATATTCATAGTTCATGACCGACTGACTATTAGTAAAATGTCATAGCTGATAACAGATCACAAGGCTGGTGACAATTATAAACAAGGTGATTAGTTAGTGTTGAACATAAATGAACATAGGATTTAATGAGAACTTATATTGAATGTGTAAAGAAAAACAAACTTTTTTTTATGATGCTCATGCATGAAAATATGAAAAAAAGAAAGCAATAGAAATTATAAATAAATAAAAATCGTATCTGGTTAAAAAATCCTATTCATTTTATTGTTTGTCTTTCCTATTCTTCTCTTATTATCATTATTATCATCATCATTGTCATCTTTATTATCATTATCATTATCATCTGTATCCCTATTTCATTATTATTAATATTATCATTATTGATATTGTTATTATCATTATCATTTTCATAATAATGATAAAAGTAATGACAATAATAATAATGACAATAATAATAATAATGATAAGGATAATAATAATAATAATAAAGAATAATGATAACAATAATAATAATAACGGTAATAATAGTAATTACATTAGATATTATTATTATTATTATTATCGCGATTATCAATATCATCATCGTCATTATAGATATTGATCTCCTCATTTTCCACCTCATTTTCATCATCACTGCTATTATTCTCATCCTTACCATTATCATCATTATTATCATCTTTACTTATATACATTATCCCTTATCACAAGAACTAAAAATCAACAATGACTTCGTTTTTTATCCTGACTTTCTCTCACGTGGAAATATCAGTAACAGGTATGAGCATTATATTTGTGTAAACTTTTTTCTTTTCTTTTCTTTTTTCTACTCGGGTTCAAAATCATCCGTCAAAAGTTTTTATAACTTATCTG
>NC_091564.1:31554737-31557237 GCF_042767895.1 Penaeus vannamei | reverse complement strand
TACAAAGATTATCAATAACTTCTCCATCTTTTATTATTTATTTATGTATCTTTTATTTATTATCCAACGTACACTTTAAAAATGTTTATTATCTAGACATATCAATATACTAACACCCTTTGCTTTATTTCTTATAATCAAACCACAAAAATTATAAATATAACGCTATATCCTAATTCTAATGAATCGCTTTAATCCCAGTAATCATTTCACAATAATTTGAATAAAAACTAATCGTGTAGAAAATCCACCTTTGAATATGTTTTGAAACAATTTCATTCGTTTGTTATACTTCTTACTTTAATGTTACTTTAGACGTATCTTTTTTGTCTGTTTCTTTACTTATAAAGTTATTGATCTTTCAGTTATCACGATTATTATCATTTGTAGTTGCTATCGTTAGCGTTGTTTCATGTAATACCTTGGTATTATCATTATAATCAGTATTGCCATTTTTAATTATGATGATGATAATTATGATAATGATAATGGTGATAATGATGATGAGATGATGATGATGATGGTGATTGTGATTGTGATGGTGATGAAGATGATGATGATGATGATGATGGTGATGATGATGATGGTGATGATGATGATGATGATGATGATGATGATGATGATGATGATAATGATAAGGATAATGATAATGATAATGATAATGATAACGATGATGATGATGATGATGATGATGATGATGATGATAATGATAATGATAATGATAATGATAATGATAATGATGATGATATGATAATGATAATGATAATGACAATGACAATGATGATGATGATGATAATATAATAATGATGATGATAATGATAATAACTAGATGCACTCAGAGAGCGCATACCTCCGCCAAGGCAATAGGGTTACTGATGAAATAAAAATATTCACACTTGAAGAATTACATGTAATATCACCTCTGGTGATATTACATGTACACTGGTGACGTCCGTGTTTCACCATTACTATTACTATTGTTTATTATAATTTTTATTATTTTTATTTCCATCATAATATTTATGAATATTGTAGCTATTACCATCTCCATCATTATTATTATTGTTACTATTATTATTATTTTCATCTCCATCACCCTTATTTTTACTATTATTATTATTATTTTTACTATCATAATTATTATAATTTGATAATTATTATCATCACTATTATCATTATTATTATCATCATCATTATTGTTGCTATATCATTATTCATATTATCATTATCATCAATATTATAAATATGATTATAAATATAATGGCCATTACCATTACTATTACTGTAATAATTAATGTTATAATTTTATAATTTTCATAATATTCATTATTATGATTATTATGACATGTTATCACTGCTATTATCATTATCATTTTGTTATTACCAGTATCATTATCATTATCTTTGTTTTTGATGTTATCATTGTTATTATCATTATTATAATTATTATTGTTATTATCATCACCATCATCATTATCATTATTGTTATTATTATCATTAACATTATCATCATTTTTATATATCATGTATTATAAGGATTACGCTAAACTCTACCACAAAATTATTAGCCACTATCACCATCACCACATCTGCATAACGTCAAAAATTAATCTTACCTTTATTGCAAGAAAGTTTCGGTCATTTAACCATCGATTTTCCTTTTTCGTTCTCTTGCTAATTGTTCCACGATTTAATTTGCATATCAAAGGCTAAACTCAATGCAATAATCGAGACATCCTTTGCAATTATGCAGTAAACCCTGGTGTAAAATATGTAATGCCAGTGACGCATGATTGCTATGTATGATGTATGAAATTCAGCGTAACGCGAAAGATGTAATGTGATATTGAGAAAGAATATTGGAAATTCTATATCTATATTCTATATGCATTGGAAAATGTGAGAATTCAGCGTTGGGATGTCTATGTACAGCGCATGAAGGTTAATGAAATCATAATTAATGTCCTTTTTGGAAGCAATGCCGAAACCCCTTACACTTGGATACACTTTGATTCATATTTGACCTCTATGCACATATTATTGAAATATCTTTTTGGTTTGCATTAATATGTAAGCCTCTACATTGATGTAATGTGATACACTCCGGCAAGCCAATCAGAGCGCGATATTTTGAAATCATCACGTAGTCTCAATTAGGGATTTATATTTTCATTAATTACGAATTGCATCGTAAGTTTCTCGATGAAAGAATGTATTATAAAAGTGCATAAAATGTATTTGTGCCTTTTTATTGTTACATCAAATACATGTACACTCGATATGGGAATAATTTAAAGTCAACCATGACGATCGCTGGAACGACATGGTAAGAATTTCCAACGTGTCCGAGTCATATGACGTGGTATTCACTTCAGTGTGATGAATGTCTTCAGTATTATTCTGTGCCTCTAAGATATAACCTTACAGGCTCAAAACTATCAAAGAAAAGATCGTGCATCATTTGTTGATACAATTCAATCTCTAAGACAAGTTAATGACC
>NC_091564.1:31527237-31529737 GCF_042767895.1 Penaeus vannamei | reverse complement strand
CATCCTCCCCCATCCCCTCCCTTCCTTTCTCACCCTCTCCCCCTTTCCCTCTCCCTTCCTCCTCCCCTCCCCTGCTCCTACCCATCCTCCCCCTCCCCTTCCTCCCTACTTCTACCCATCCTCCCTCCATCCCCTCCCTTCCTCTCTCACCTCTCCCCCTTCCTCCTTCTCCCTCCCTCCCCCTCCCCTGCTCTACCGTCCTCCCTACTTCTACCCATCCTCCCCCATCCCCTCCCTTCCTCTCTCTCCTCTCCCTCTTTCCCTTTCCTCCCTCTTATCCCATTCCTTCCTCCCCTCCAACACTCTCCCCTACCCCTACCCATCCTCCCCCCTTCCTTCCCCTCTCCTCCCATCCCCCCCCCCCCCATAATTCGCTCCGCCCATCGGTTAGTCCAATAAACATCGATCTTTCCCGATTACTCATCAGCTGATCATGCAGAGGGAATGGAAGATATGATGGTCTATGTTGTGGTCGACTGACTCCGGACTCAGAGCATGTGGGGGGCGGTGGCGGGAGGGAAGGGAAGGGAGAGGAGAGAAGGGAGGAAAGGAAGGAAGAGGGAGAGAGGGGAGGAGGAGAAAAAGAGGAGGAAGGAAGGAAGAGGGAGGGAGGGGAGGAGGGAAGGAGAGAAGGGAGGAAAGGAATGAAGAGGGTGGGAGAGGGAGGTGAGGAAAGTGTGTGGGGGAAGGGGGAAGGAAGTGATGGGAAGTGGGAGGAGGGAAGAGGGAGGGAGGGGAGGAGGGAAGGTAGGGGAGGAGGGAATGGAGGGGCAAGAAAGGAGGAAAAGAAGGGAGGTGGAGGAGGGAAGGAAGGAGGAGGAGGAAAGGAAGGAGGGAAAGGGAAGGGATGGAAATGAGGGGATGTAAATTAGGGAGAACGAAAGGAGGGAAGGAAGGGAGGGAAATGAGGGAAGGAAGAAAGAGATGGGAGGAAAGACGGGAGGAAAGAAAAGGAGGGAAGGAGGCAGGAAGGAAAGAATGGGAGGAGAGGGGGATGGAAAGGAGGGAAGGGTAGGGAGGAAAGAAAGGTGCAGGAATGAAGGGGGAGGGATGGAGGAAGGGAAGTAGTTAAGAAGGAAAGGAGGGGAGGGAGAGAGAGAAGAGAAGAAGGAATGAAGGAGAGGAAGGGAGGGAAGGAAAAAAAAGAAGGATGATGGGAGGGAGGGAAGGAAAGAAAGAAAGAAGAAGTGAAGAAAGTGGGAAGGATATGAGAAGAAGGAAATAAGGAGGTAAGGGAAGGAAAGAAGGGGGGTGAGAGAATGAGAAGGAGGGGGAAGGAGGGAGGAAAGGCAAGAATGGAAAGAGAGAGAGGGAAGGGGTAAGGAACGGGAGGAAAAGAAGAGAGAGAGAGAGAGAGAGAGAGAGAGAGAGAGAGAGAGAGAGAGAGAGAGAGAGAGAGAGAGAGAGAGAGAGAGAGAGAGAGAGAGAGAGAGAGAGAAGGAAAGAGAAATGAAAAACAAACAGACACAGAAAAACGTATTGATAATGAGAGAGAATGGAACAGAAACACATGCAAAGACTGAAAAAAAACTTAAAATATAAGAAAATTCGAGATCGAGAGAAAAAGAAAGACGCAGAAAAGATAAGAAGAAAGAGATTAACAAAGAGATGGAAAAAGGAAAAGAGCAATAAAATAACGAGACATAGAAACAAAGAAACGGAGAAAAAAGGAAAGAGAGAAAAACAAAGAAGAAGAAGACGGGAAATAGAGAAAGAAGCAAAAGAGAGACATAGATAGGGGATAGGAGAGAAGGAGAAACATAGAAAAGAAAAAATGTGGAGAGAGAGAAATAAAAAAGACGGAATAATGAGAGAGAGAGAGAGAGAGAGAGAGAGAGAGAGAGAGAGAGAGAGAGAGAGAGAGAGACAGAGAGAGAGAGAGAGAGAGAGAGAGAGAGAGAGAGAGAGAGAGAGAATGAGAGAGAATGAGAGAGACAAAGACACCGCAAAATAGAGAAACAGAAAACCCAAGAGAAGCAGCATGGGCAATTCACCTCCAATTCTATCACTCCGACAAGCGTCACCAAACCCTTCCTTCGTGTCACAGAAACAGACCTAACTTTCCGCTTTTATATAAACCACTAATCTCAAATTATGGACGGCACGCAATAACACCCGAAAACGACGACCTGCATCACTGCAAAATACACCAGGCAAAGAGGAATTCATCCCTTCCCTGCTTGCACGCGACGAAATAGCTGATAAATGTATTACACCATTACATTAAGGAGTTCCCGTGTCACATCTCGCTAAAGTGGAACAACCATTACGGTCCTTACATGCTCGTATTTCGCTCTAACGAATTCATTAGCGAAACCTGAGCTCCAGCGGCGAATTAATAGAGTGAGACATCAACAATGGATTTACGATGAGGTTGATGAAACTCCTTGTTAACCGAATCGCGCTTCGCTCCTGAATAATGTAGGGATCCGTGGCATTCGCATTAGACACGTGTTGGGGTTAATTATCCCCCCAACGAAAACTAGGAGTGGGGTGGGAG
>NC_091564.1:31460893-31478393 GCF_042767895.1 Penaeus vannamei | reverse complement strand
TATGCATTATAGATAACAAATACTTAATATATTACATTACATTTCAACCAGCCATCCAGAACATCTATTTCATCCTAGTCAAGTATTGTGTATCAAAATACTATAACATTTAATTTCACCTGCAGTAAAACCAATACCAGATGCTGTTTGTGCCAATCTCTTGTCAAGTAAGGAACCAGTCCAAGCTTTTTCATGCCAGAATAGACATGGATGTTCTGTATCCATGTATATCATTCAACTTCAGTGGTATAAGATATGTCATTTATGATAATAGGTGACTTCCTAATTTTCAATTCTGAAAACTAAAATCAAACCTAAACCAAATTGACAACAATTTATGGTCATTTACCTGAAAGCTCTGGTCTCCTCTTTTTAAAGAATTAACACTAGATCCACACAAACTTGCCCATGGTCATGAAACATACAAGGTTGAGATTTGTTGGTTGCATGTTTCATCATCCTGCCCAACCTGGACACATACACTGAGGCCTAATGTGTTGTGCCGGGATGCCATCCCAATGTGAGTGTTACTTGTTAACATCTCAAGCACATCCTTTAAGATATAAGATATAACAGTTAAATAGAAAGAAGAGTTACTGAAAATCTAAGCCTTGCAAGATGAGAGTTAATTTCTTTCTAGATTGCATAAAGCTTAGATATGGATCAGCTAAGTTAGATTATGGTCAGCTATGACTCCTATACTTTTCCCAGACTGTATAGTTTGATATGCACAGGCAAGATTTTCAAAACAATTTTTTTTCTCTTGGAAGATGACAGTATTGCAGAGACAGACTCTTTAAGAGCTACAGAAGAGGCTATTTTAGAGTGATCTGCCAACAGAGATGCCTCAGGCAAATGACACCATGTAAGGAGACTGAAGAAGGTAGTACCAAATGAAAAGATGAAATATATTGGTTGTCATATTGGTTATATTTTTATCTGTTGTTTCTGTTTTATTGTATCACATATTGTATTTAGATTATAGATTTGCACTAAACTGATGTTTGTTGTTTAGTTGTGCATACAAATACAAATGGTGTGAAAAAATACATATTGGAACTCTGAGACTGAAGCAGATGTACCAAATAACTTTTGTAAATCATGCTTACCTATTTATTTCTCTTTTCAAAATTAAGTTATATTATTGAATATCTTGTATAATATACTAAGAAGATAGAGTTCTTATGAGTAAGAGTTCACCAGTCAAGAAATGTATACAGCTTATAAACACAGTATGGACGTCTTCTCAGAACTAAGATTGCACTTGATTTTTTTTTCTACACCCAAAGATATATATTTTTTGACAGATTTTAGAGTAGTGTCCATTGCATGCACTCTTTAGTTTTGCTTTGAAAAGTCTTTAATGATTAATTATAGACCTCGTTTATTTGAAATCTGTTTTCATCAGTTGAATCATTTACTAGGTAAGTTTACAAAAAAAAATCAGCTTTTACTTGCTGACAACAGATCCTGGAACACAAGACAACCTTGTCACAACGAGAATCCAAATCTTCAAAGAGAGAAGAGAGACAAAAACCATCCCGTGTCCAAAGCAATCAACACCCAGTGCAAAAATGGTTAAGAGGAGAGAGAAACCCTTTAAAGACTCAGTGTTCCATCTAAGCTTCTTTACATTCAACACCCGAGTATAGATATGATGTTCAGCAAGTCAGATATGTAATGGGGAAGAATTAGCCTCCGATAATCATTTGGGTAGTACAAGGAATGGTCGTGATCAACAACTTGTCATAAACCAAGTTAGAAGCAGAGGTTAGTCTCTTTATGACAAAAAAATATATATATATTTTTTAATTAGTTTTCTTTAATAACAGCATACATAGCTCTGGTGTTTTATTTTACTTAGACATGAAATTTCTCTTTAACATAGGATTAAATTATTATAGGGCTTTAGATTTTAAAATAAATGCTCATAAACTAAATGGTCTGAGATAATACAGTAGTACAAATAGGTGTGTCACTGTTATTAGTATTTATGAATGTATAAGGTTTTACCTATGTAAGTGAAGATCTGAAGTCAGTTGTCAATTGTCTAAACTTTTATTGACTGTCATGTAATACTTTCATCACAACCCTTAAAGAATCTGACTACATGCAACAGGAAGAGAAAGATACTTGGAAGTGTGATAAATATCCAGCTAAAGTTGCTGATGGTTCCAATGAGAATATATAAAAGGTACTGAGTACTTTATCTTTAAATTTAACTGGCCCCTAACATTGTATTAGATACCATTTGAGGGAAATCCATAATAGACCTCGTATCCATTTTTAAGTATATTTAGTACTCAAAATCTGCATGAATCCAGGCAGAATGAACACTATTCACCTGTTGAGAATCCAGTCATGTTTTTAGTATTTTATTTATATTTTATTGTATATCCTTTTATAAGGGAAAATAATACATGCTTCATTGTGCTTACAAATATCAGATTAGTTTTAAAAAGTACTGAATTGAGTATTGCTGGCACTTTTGTAAAATGTGTATCAATTTTATTAATAATAATTTGTATGTGATTAACATTGATCTGTATATATTATTGGTTATCTTCTTCCTCAATCACTTGCTGACAGGCCTCTGTACTGATGAGGGTATTTTCTTACCTGACCTCAGATAGTGGATACGACACGTAATATCTCTAGTGGACCCACATATTTCAGGAACAAGTGTGTAAAAATAATAAAAAAAATAAATGGTAAACACATTTTCATTTTATATTTTTACCCCAATTTCTCACAGTTTTGGTCTTTGTTTACCATTATTGACTATGCTTGTGAGACAAAATATACAGGGCAAAATGCCCGTCCGCAAAAGTTCTCAAGCATTAAGAAACATGTTTGTAAAGCTTGGATAATGCATATACATTTCATTTTAAACATTATTTCTCTTTTTTTATATATCAAATATTATCATGTTTATTATTATTTCTTAAAGAATGGAGTTGATAATCCCACATCATGTACATTTTTGAAAGTATATCCATAATACATATTTTAATAAATGTAATCTTAAAGAAGAATGAATTAAGTGAAGTAAGTCCTGTCACAAAGGTTAATTATACATCTTCTAAATAATCTGTAAAGTATATTATTAAAAATAAATATCTTTTATTGTTGTAACAGAAAAATTCATGTACTATTTGTGTTATCCTATTAATATTTCATTTTGATTAATGTACTGTATAAGATGAAGAGCAAAGTTCAGCCTTGACACCGCTCCAGGGGAGTAAATCCTCAACAGGCTCTGAGAAAAGCGAGCTCTCCTCCGCTTTAACTTCATCCCATGAGAAAGATTTGCTGTCAAGCTCGGATGATGAGAGACCAAATTCTGTCTTGACCCCACTCCACTGTAATGAGTCGTCAGTGTATTCTGGTGAAAGGTGGTCTTGCTCTGTCTTGACTTCATCCACTTGTAAGGGATCATCATCAGGGTCTTAAATAAGAGTTGAAATCTTCTTTTTTAGAATTATGAGAGTTATGGAATTGCAGGTGAAGAAAAGCTAGAAAAAATAACAATCACTTGTGCAGTGGGAAGGAGAGAGGGAGAGAGGGAGAGAGGGAGGAAGAGAGGGAGGAAGAGAGGGAGGAAGAGAGGGAAGAAGAGAAGGGGAGAGGGAGAAAGAGAGGGAAGAAGAGAGGGAAGAAGAGAGGAAGAAAGAGAGGGAAGAAGAGAGGGAGAGAGGGAAAGAGGGAGAGAAGGAGAGAGGGAGAGAGGAGAGAGAGAGAGAGGAGAGAGAGAGAGAGAGAGAGAGAGAGAGAGAGAGAGAGAGAGAGAGAGAGAGAGAGAGAGAGAGAGAGAGAGAGAGAGAGAGAGAGAGAGAGAGAGAGAGAGAGAGAGAGAGAGAGAGAGAGAGAGAGAGAGAGAGAGAGAGAGAGAGAGAGAGAGAGAGAGAGAGAGAGAGAGAGAGAGAGAGAGAGAGAGAGAGAGAGAGAGAGAGAGAGAGAGAGAGAGAGAGAGAAGAGAGAAAGAGAGAAAGAGAGAGAGAGAGAGAGAGAGAGAGAGAGAGAGAGAGAGAGAGAAAGAGAGAGAGAGAAAGAGAGAGAGAGAGAGGTATGACTAACGTAGAGTAAGTAAAAAATGTTTATTACACAAATAATAACCATAAAAAAGAGAGTAAGAAGGAGAGAAAGAAAGAAAAAACACTTTTTACTGGTTCAATCCACATTATTTTAATTTCAAGAAAGTTGACACAATAACTAAATATCAACTACAAATGGACATCAAACTTACCAGTGGGTAGTGAAATATCCAAGGAGGTCACCAACGAGGTGTCTCCACTTGGGTTGCCGGCAAAGAGATCCTGCATAGTGTCAAAATACTCCCATTTACTCCATCTGATCCTTCCCCTACCATTCTCCTGGTTTTCTGTGATGGATTTATACCTAAAATACATAAGTGCTAATTATAAAAGTGGTTCAATAGAAAAGTGGTAAAATCCAAATGTGGTAATTATAAGTGGCAATTGTAAAATGGGTTAAAAACAAAAATAGATAATTAAAAAAGTGATAAAATACAATTGGTAAATATCAAGTGCCATCTCCTTTTTTGTATGAAGTATTTTTCACTTCTAAGGTGATGGATTTGTAACCAAAATATAAAGGTGGATGTTATAATACCCACATTATATTGCAACACAGTAAAAAAAAAGTGTAATTATTTAGCTAATACATTAATTATTTCAGTGACATTTGTATTGCTCTACCATTATTTTTATAAGCATAGTTTTCATCAAAGTTACCTAGTACTTAAATTCTGCATCTTCCTTTTGCATAATTCTCCTGTGTATGTGTAGCCATTCTCCTGCAATTCCTTTGCAATTTTGCACCATATCTGACTGCTGTTCAAAGAGGTCATACTGAACATGTGCATATGCGACCTATATGCTTCTACTAGTTGGAGCACTCCCTCATGGGTCCAAATTTTCAGTTCTGGAATGGATGACACAAAATTTATTATGACTAGGCTTTGAGAATTATAAAAAAACTACATCTACCTATTTCTCTTTCTGTCTATTAAGTCTATATATATATGAATATGTAATTGTATTTGTATATGTGTTCTTACATACAATTCTGTTTGAATCTACAGTATACCTAGATCTGTACATCTATACACACTGTATTTATATTCATTCCCATGTATGTGGGTATTTTTGCAGATGTGTTTCAAGAAATGCAACATTATTTTACATTATTTTGTTTCTAAACTTTTGTATAACGGTAAGGTCTATTGTTTTTAATTTATTACAGCAAATACAAGACAAAACCACATATAATAATAATGACAAAATAACAAAACAGACCCTGTGACACACATTAAAAATATGTCATTTTGGGGTTATGATATTCTCACTACTTACTGTCTACTTCAAATTTCTGCATGTATTTTTTTTTTAGACATTTGAATAATTTTCTTAACAAAGTAAATTTCAATGGTTATTTCTTGAGGCTATATAAAACAGGCAATAAATACACCTATAACAGACATACATTCAACACATTTATATTGATGTAAATAAAAATTCCAACCAAGATGTACATATAGTGTAACTTTTTCCTTACTTTCTGAATTTGAGTGGCTGTCCTTCTTGGTTAATCTTGCATTTCCACTGAACTTCATTTCCTTCCTAAAATACCGCAGTAACTGGGCTGTGAATGTAATTTCTTAACTATAGATGTTGGGGCATAAATGTGAGCATGAATCTGCCGATAGATATTTGGATTAATATTTGTAATACTATACACAAATTCAATAATACTCAAACGGAAAAAACAGACACAAACCAAACCAACACATACACACACACACATACGTGCATACACACACATGTGAGCACGCCCCCCCACCCACACACACACACACATGATCACAATACTCACTCTGATCTTTGCTAATTTCCTCCTTATCTATTCGGAAATGTCTTAGGCCTTCCATCATGCTTTTGCTCTTGACATTGTCACTAGTATCAGTTTGAGCTGAATTTCCCTCTCCATTTTCTTTTCTTAATGGGGTCCCATCTGTGTCAGCATAAAGATCTAAGAAGCGAAATATAAAGATTTACAACATTTCCTCACCCTAATTTAATAAGTTATTGCCAATCCCAAAATTTAATTATACAAAAAACCTATTCAAAATCTGTGCAAAATACTCACTCTGAATGCTATCTGCCTCTCTCTTATTCATCCGAAAGTTCCTAAGTCCTCTTAAGGAAAGGTCTGTACTGGAGCTGCAGAAGGACTTGTTTTTCCCTGGACTTTGGTCTTCTGTGTCAGATCTCAAGGGAGTCAAGTTTACCGCTTCACTACTGTCTGCTGAGGTAAGAAGTTGAATGGGTTGAACATAAAGTAGTCGTTTTCAATGTGGCTATTTTGATTATGGATGTAAATGAGTTAATGAATGAATGAATGGATGAATATATATTATGTATATGGATATGCATATAGATATCACTATATTTAATATAGATACAGATATGCAGATAGACAGATATCAATAAACTACCATCAGTGTCAATATCTTTACCACTCCTTATCATCATCATTATTACTACAATTATTACCATCCCTATGAAATCAAAGAAGAAAACATGAATATTGTAAAGCTGAGACAGGGAAGCATTAAGTGCTCACCTTAACACTATGGAGCACAATCCTAGGCCAATTAAACATTGTTGTATAAGGAGGTACCTTTTAAATATTTTCTTTCCATACATTAGCAGAATAGGCATAAGAGATTTAACAAAATAAGACTAATATGCTATTTCCAGACTGCCAATTCTTCTCTGTTAGCAAAAGTATAATACAAAATTATTAAGGCTTTATGGAGGAATGAGGTAGACATAAAATTCTCCCACACACCTCAATAAATTGGACATTTTCCATAAAATGTTCTTGTCCTGTAGCTATTGATACAATTACACTATTCAAAAATGGTAATAACTGAATCTGAAAAGATGACAGTTGCTGAACAGAATGAAAAAGGTTGGGAAACACTGGTTTAATTTCAAATCTTTCAGTGTATAGAATGATATGTCAAAAACAATAATAATAATAATATCTGAATATGATGATTGGTGATGGTGATAGTGATGATGTTTTCATTACTATATATCATCATTAACATTATTATTAGCAACATTATTATTACTATCATTCCAAAAATGAGAACAGGTAATATATTCTTCCATAAATTTTAGCCAATATATTTGTCAAGAAACATGTAACATTTGAAGCAGTTTCTCCAAAATCTAAATATTAAAATTACCTTCACACACGGACTTCAAAGGACTTCCAGACTCACAAACATTGGTAAGACCGTTGTTTACCGTCTCACTTATCATCGACAACATTGCCTCCTCTGAGTCGCTTGCCTTGCCCCCTTTTGAAGGAGTAGAAAAAAAAATGGGTTGGTAATGGAATTTTATTGTTTCAGAATATATGAGATATGAGTAGGAGTTTTTGGCTTTTATCTTTTACAAATGAATCATCTGACGGGATAAAATTTAGGAAAAAATAGGGAAATCCATATTGTCACTAATGGCTTCGCTTAAGATGTCATTATTTTATTATCATCTTTTTCCTTTTTTACTCACATATCCATTTATTCATTTTCCTATTTTTTTTTAAATTCCCTTTTTATCCCCCTCTTACTCTTTACCCCTTTATCCTTCTCTCACCTCTCCTCTCCCTCACTAATTCTCCCATTCTTCTCCTCTACCTCTTATTCAATTCTCCCTCTCACATATCCCCTTTACCTCTCTCACTCTTTCCCTCTTTATCCCTCTCTCACCACTCTTCTCCCTCATTCCTATTCCCCCCTCTAACCCACTCACTCTCACTCTTCCTCTCCCTCTCCTCTTCCACATTCCCCCTTTATCCCTCTCTCTGTGACTTCTCACCTCTCCTCTCCCCCATTCACTTCCCTCTCTCTCACCTCTCCTCTTCCCCCTTTATCTCTCTCTACCTCTCCTCTTCCCCCTTAATCCTCTCTCTCTCTCCTCTTCTCCCTTTATCCTCTCTCTCTCCTCTTTCCCCTTTATAATCTCTCTCCTCTTCCCCTTTTATCCTCTCTCTCTCCTCTTCCCCATTAATCCTCACTCTCTCTCCTCTCCCCCCTTTATCCTCTCTCTCTCCTCTTCCCCATTAATCCTCACTCTCTCTCCTCTCCCCCCTTTATCCTCTCTCTCTCTCCTCTCCCCCCTCTATCCTCTCTCTCCTCTCCCCCCTTTATCCTCTCTCTCTCCTCTCCCCCCTTTATCCTCTCACCTCTCCTCTCCCTTGCTTTGGCCTTCTTCTTCACAAACCATCTGTGGTGGGCGAACTTCCTCCTCACTTCCTCCCTCTCCCTCATGACACAGCTCACCCCATTAATGGCCTCTGTCACTGCATCCCAGGCCTCGACCTTGCTCTGCACGGTGACTGCAATAGCGTCGAATTTCCCCAAGAGGATTTTCTTCCTCTTGAAAACCTCTTGGATGAGGACGCGGAGTTCCTCGTCGCTGAAGCTGGGTCTCTTTCGCCTCTTCGATTGGGGTTCCATTCTCTTTTAAAGGGTTGAATTGGGGGTTTTGGGGCTTGTCGTTCGGGGTTTGTGTGAGGTCTCTCGTTCTGTGGTGTTTGCCTGTCTGTTCTTGTTTTGGTTTGGTTATCTTTCTTATCCGTGTTGGGAGGAGAGGGAGGAAGGGCGTGATAACACTTCGCAGCTCTTGACACTGAAGAGGAAACTCTGACTGGGATGTGGCGCCATCTGTTGCATGGGAGATGGGTGCAGATTCACACGCCCTCATATACGCACACACGTTCACTCACACACGCACGCCAGCCCGCCCACATGCCCGCCCGCGCACTCGCACTCGCACACGCACACGCAAGCAAGCACGCACGCACGCACGCACGCACGCACACACCCACACAAACACACACACACACACACTTCAGGGTTTGATAATATGATAACACTGATGATAACAATAATGACAAGAATATACTAATAATGGTAATGATAATAACATTGATGATATTGATGGTAATCATAACAACAACAACAACAAAAACAATGATAATAGTAATGGTAATGATAATAATAATAACGATATTACCAATAATGATGATGGTGATGATAACAATAATAATAGAAATTAATACTGCTAATAACAAAAACAAGAATACGAATAAGAAGCAATGACGTTAACAGTAATAATAATGATGCTGAGACTAATAATGATGAAAATATGAATGATAGTACTAATAATAACACTATTATTAATGACGACGATGATGATGATGATATTAATAATGATATTAATTCAATAATAATAACAGTGTCAATAATGATGATGGTAGTAGTAATAACATGATAACAAACAAATGCAACAAAGTTTATATCTGCCCGAAAAAAAATAACGGCAATGTCCTAGGTTCGAAACTGAAATAGATCGAACTACAATGAAAAATAATCGTAGATAATGTCCCTCGCCCAACAGATAACGTAGCAAGGCTTTTTCCTGTCAGAGAAGAAGGTAAAATGGTGCTTTTGTCAGTAAAGAAATAGCGTTGATTTAGCAATTCGGGAATTCTTTAAAACTACGTCCACCAATTTCTGAACAACGATCGATGTGCAGTGCAAGGCTAGAGGACCCTCTAACGGCGATTCAACTCAATAAAAGACAAATAGCAACCAGGAAATTGGAATTGAAAGAGAGGTCATTTTATGTCGTGATGGTGGCTTAGAGAAGAAACAGTTTGATGGTTTTCGGAAACCCAGTCATCATTGAGAACGAATAGTGATAAAAAACTAATATCGGCATCAGCAAAATATATTCCATGCGTAAGGTTTACAACTAGTTTGATTATATATTATCAGTGGTCGTACAAATTTAAATCCAATAAAATTATTATTATTAATAATAATGATAATAATAATAATAATAATAATAATAATAATAATAATAATAATAATAATAATAATAATAATAATAATAAAAACAGTATTGCGTGGCACAAACAGTTCACTGAAAAATGCGCCTAATGTATAACACAAACATCGTAAAAAATGTTTTAAACATCAGCCAGAAATGTAAAGAAGAAAGTTGGGCACAGTTTACGGGATATGAACTAGGAAACCCAATTTCATGGCAGGAAAAAAATCTTATGTATAACTGATTAAATTCCAGAAATTTCCACAAAAAAGAAGCTGAAATAACAGAAATGTTCAGTAATCGAAAGAGAGAGACAAGGCTTTAGGAAGTTAAAGGAAAGTTTTGGGTACAGTGTGATTAGATTATTTGAGGGGCTACCCGAACGACATTGGAGTGTCTGCAAAAATTAAGTTGACCCGGTAATCTGCATCGCAAGGTAAAACAATAAGTGGAAAGTTCTTAAGATTGCTCCTCATGACCTAATAAATAGAATGAGAATATGCAGTGATATTACGAAAACTAATGCTATTGTAAAAAGGTATCCGATGATGATGATAATGCTGCTGCTGTTGATGATGATGATAATACTAACTGTAATAGTAATGATAATGATAAGTATTATGGTAATAATGATGGTAATGATAGTCATGATAAGGATAATAGTAATGACAAATAATGATAATGATAAGGATAACCATGATCATGATAAGATAATCATGATAATGATAGCAATAATGATAATTAGAATGATAGTTCTAATAAAGATAAAAGTAATGACAATGATGAAAATAATAATGATAATACCAATAGTATCGCAATTACTACTACTAATAATAATGAAAATAGTGATAAATAAGAACAAGAACAAGAAGATTAATATTAACAATCATCATTATTATTGTAACGACCACATGATGATAACGATCACTAGTGCTACAACGACATTATCAATAATAATAATGTGGTGTTTATCAATATATGGGTAGGAAAATATGCATAACAGTGAGTAAAAAGACAGATAGACAACTGAAAAATGAATGAACAAAGTGAAATAGAACTGGTTGCAATAGATCACTCACTCCTCTCTGTGTCTATTTGTGTTCATAATATAATGTATGTTAGAATATAATGACAGGAAATGGAGCTGTACTTAAGTGTTTCTGAAATAACAATGACCAAATTTATCGATCATTTCAGCTTACATGATTAATTATATATGAATGTAAACATGTGTTTGCTTATTCTACGTATGGACGAGGCAATTCAAAATAAGATAGTGAAATTTCACACAGAGAAAAGTAATGGTATAATAATGATAATGATCCTTAACAAACTAGTTATATTACTTTTGTCATTATCATTTCTATTGTCATTATCATGATAATGACAATAATAATAATGATAATGAAAATGTTAATAATGATAATAATGATTATTATTGCTATTATTATTTTCAATATTACCATTATCATCATCCTCATCCTAATTGTTATCATTATCATTATCATTTATGGTTATTATTATCATTATTATTATTATTGTTAATATTATAATTATCATCGCTATTTTTATTGTTATTATCATTATCATTATTCTGATGTTATTATTGATATTACTATTATCATTATCATCATCAGCGTCATTGTTACCGTTATCATTAATATCATTACTCGAATTGTTATTGGTATCATTATCGGTATTAATCTTTTAATTGGCAAACTTAGCTATGTCACAGGAAAAATGTACCCTTTTCAAATATAATGTATATATCCTCGTGGACCTCATATATGGGGTTAGATTTACATTTTTTTCACATAATTGCAATTGCAAGTTGTTACCAATTGGCAACATTACCAGTGCTCGAAACAAATTGACCTGATACATATTATACAGTTGAAAAAAAATGGATGTGAGTTTGAAATGATTGCACAATTCATATGAAGTTTACTTGACCTTGAATAAAAAAATAAAAAAATAGATATATGAATAAATCTTTAGAAAATATTTTTCGTACATAGCAGTATTTAGAAAATACACAGAAACGCCATTTCCTTGCAACAAACATAAGAATACATTTTCTTTACGAAAATAATGTGTTGCCCTCATACGCATCGCAATATTTTGATATGCCATACAAAGGAAATAAGTATCATTCTCAATGCCAAAAACAGTGTATGTGTACACTTCATTGACCAATGTTCTACAGATTATCCGTTTGGCTACTTATATGTATGGGGAAGTAAGTAAATTGTAAGGGCACATATATACATGTATATAAGAAATTCTTGAAGAGGTATTTGGATACCAAATAGTAAATGGAAGTAGGAATATAATCAACCATAATGTAGCTAAGTAACCAGTCTATTACTGGATACACAACATACGTCGTTGTCTAGCATAATTAAGGAGTTCAGGTTGTTCTTTTCTCTCCCTCGTTGCACCGATGTACACCCAATAAAAATACGCACAAAGCTCACTCAGAAGCTCTCTCTGAAATGTGAATGTGCATGGAGAAAATAGAGCTCCCAAATAGTAAATGGGGCAGAGGCAGAAGTCATTAGAATCCCAAGCGTTCCCAAGGTGTAATAAATCACCAACAGGAAGTCGTAGCGGCCTGCAAACAGCGTTCCATGGCTGCTTTGTGGTCATATGTTTTCGTTAAGGGTGAACAGCTTTAGAAAAATATGCTCTGGAATTTAGTGATGCCATATAATAAATCAATTAGAGGGAGATTATCATCATCAAAATAGTAGAATATAAACGACTGAAGATTGGGACTTTAATTATAGATAGATGTATGTTACATTGTATGTATAGGGGCATGCATATAGGCTTTACGGTGAAATGCTTTATGATAATCATATCACGCATTAAAATGGTGAGTTTCCTGTTTTACTTTCCCTTCATAACAATAATGTTAATAAAGAATAAACAGGATATCCGAAGGTAAGAATGTCAAAATAAATTTTATACCAGTCTAATTCTAAACGACAAAAAGTTTATATTTTTACGTTAGACTTGTATATCATTTTACTTTTTTCATTCATTTAATCTATTTATTCATTCAAACATATGAAGTACGTGTTTCCTGATTTCAACCCGTATCTTATCACTTTCAAAACCTGAGAGAGGGAGAGGGAGGAGAGAGAAAAAATAGATAGGGAGAGAGAGAGAGAGAGGGGGGGGGGCAAGAAGAAAGATAATCAAACGGACAAAGATAATTTTTCATCATATTAACACATATACGATATCTACCACGGAACGCATCGATGCATTTCACAAAATAACCCCATTACAAATAATTAAAAAAAATGTATAGATACAGTAACCGACGACACACGAAATCAATTTATCTATTACACACATCCAAATAATGCATCATGATATACCAACATTCCATCCTTGCACCATATTGATAACACGAATTACATACTGATAAGAGATGTTGAGATAAACCGTTGGTACTGCACAGAGTGAAGACATTTTTAAACTTGTAGTAATAGTAAGGGAGTTGGTTGTATTGCCGCTTCCATTTTCCACACTAAGCTCCCTGTGTACTGAAGACTTGCAGTTTCAACGCCACAGATTCACAGTTCTTTGTGTGGTATGTATGGACATGGTATTATTATTGTTATGATTGATAATATTATTGATTTTTTAAATGATTATTATTTTTCTTCAATATTCTCGTCATTATCATTGTTGTTGTAGTTGATGTTATCATTATCATTATTATTGTTGTTGTTATTATCATTTTTATGATCATCAACATTACCGCGATTATTACTTTCATTGTTATCATTATCACTACAACTTTTATTATTGTCACCATTTTCATCATTCTTATTGTTATCATTATTATTATCATTATTGTTATTATCATTATCATTATCATCATTATTATGATAATCATAAATATTATCATTATTTTCATTATCATTTTAATATTACTACCATGATTTTATTAATCTATTACTACCATGACTATTATTACTATTATGATTATTATAATCATATTATTATTATCATAGTCATTATAATCATCCTTATTTTCATCATTACTGTCATTATCATTTTTTATTATCATTATCAAAAATTTTCCTATTCTTATTGTCGTTGTTATTATTATTACTGTTATTATTATCATTATCATTGTTTTTGTTGCTATTGTTGTTTGTTATTATTATTATTATTATTATTATTATTATTATTATCATTATTATTATTATTATCATTACTATTATAATTCCTAGAATTATCATTATCATTACTATTAATAATAATTATCATCATTTATTATTACTGTTATAATCATCATTATCCTGATTATTATTATCATCCCATTATCATTCTCATCATCATCATTATCATTTTTATTATTAGCATTTATTATTTATAATATTAACATGATTACTAATCTTGTTATTCTTATTATTGTTGTTGTTGCTGCTATTAGCATTAATGTTATCATCATTATTATTATTGTTGTTCTCCTTGTTATCATTATTATTCTCATCATCATAATTATTATCCTTATTGTAATTATTATTAGAATTATTATTGCTATCACTATTAGATTTATTATCATTACTATTATCATTAGTATTACAACTATCATTACTACTCGTTATTGTGAAAATCATTATCAGATTTACAATTACCTTCATCACCGAAATTTCAATTACTGTTGTCATTATCATCATTATCAGAAATATTATTACTCTCATCATCATCATCATTATGATTGTTCCACTTATTATTGCCCATCCATTATCCATAGATACTGCGATTGTCATTATCAATATTAGTAACAGTAGCTATTCGTCCCTAGATTAGCATATGAAGAGTGATAAACGTGAGCAAACATAATCACGCTGATAAGAAGCCTGTGGATGTTCTGAACAATGTGATATAGTCATTTAAACATGAAACATAAAGTACAACTAATAAAATCTAAGAAAATGTATTTCTTTCCAAAGTAATGCCCATAAAAGGAATAGATATGAGCGAAAGGGAATTCTATAACGGTACTCGTCTGGCCCGTAAACACCCTGGTATCATTACAGCTTATGGTATCTGAGGAATACACAGGGCGAGGCATTGATCGGTCGTGGTTGTGATCTTGTTGTGACGGAGGGTCCGTGGTGGGCGGGCGGGCGTGTGGTCCTCTCGTCACATGGTGGTTCGAGTTCTGATGTGGCGAGTGGAAGTCAGGATGTGATTCGAGGCTAATTTCTGCGTAGTGGCCAGGCTCTGTTACTTCAGAATGTAAGTTAAATTTCCTAAAATTGTTTTTTTTTCATGTTATATATATACATTCACACATGCATACATACATACACACACACACACACACACACACACACACACACACACACACACACACACACACACACACACACACACACACACACACACACACACACACACACACACACACACACACACACACACACACACACATATATATATATATATATATATATATATATATATATATATATATATATATATATATATATAGAGAGAGAGAGAGAGAGAGAGAGAGAGAGAGAGAGAGAGAGAGGGAGGGAGAGAGAGAGAGAGAGAGAGAGAGAGAGAGAGAGAGAGAGAGAGAGAGAGAGAGAGAGAGAGAGAGAGAGAGAGAGAGAGAGAGAGAGAGAGAGAGAGAGAGAGAGAGAGAGAGAGAGAGAGAGAGAGAGAGAGAGAGAGAGAGAGAGAGAGAGAGAGAGAGAGAGAGAGAGAGAGAGAGAGAGAGAGAGAGAGAGAGAGAGAGAGATTTATATATATATATACATATATACATATATATATATATATATATATATATATATATATATATATATATATCTGTGTGTGTGTGTGTGTGTGTGTGTGTGTGTGTGTGTGTGTGTGTGTGTGTGTGTGTGTGTGTGTGTGTGTGTATGTGTGTGTGTGTGTGTGTGTGTGTGTGTGTGTGTGTGTGTGTGTGTGTGTGTGTGTGTGTGTGTGTGTGTACTTGCGTACATAAAATACAGATACATGAATACACAGACAAAAAAATCAATCACTTCCATCTATCCGTACACATATATACACGCAGATATATATGTATATATGTCATTAGTATCGTTATGACTGATAGTTATTACTCCTATAATTTCTACTCATTACAAGTATCCTGATCTCGCCATTTCCTTCAGCTCTGACAGCGCAGTGGATTCCAATGGATAACTTGGCCTTTGAACTTCAAGTTGGGGATGAATCAGGTAACATACTTTTCATTCCATATTTTAAGACCAAATATAAAATGAAAGTAAGTATTGTGGAAGTTTAGGAATCTTCCACATTTGTTAAATAAAAGGAAAAATCACATGGGCATAGTCGTAGTGGAAAGTGCCGCGATGACTGGACAACGTACGTGTGATCAGGTGATGATGGGCATGTGTGGAGTGGTATGAACGAGAACGAATACGTGTACATGTATTTCTGACGAAGATATTTTCGAAACCGGCAAAATCCATCTCTTGTATTGTGAAGATATCCGTTCTCATTCACACCTCTCCACATTGGTCAACATGAATACGGTTGATGTTGGGCATGCACCCGGGTAGAGTGACCGTGAGGGTTGAC
The DNA here is from genome assembly GCF_042767895.1 of Penaeus vannamei. Classification (NCBI taxonomy): domain Eukaryota; kingdom Metazoa; phylum Arthropoda; class Malacostraca; order Decapoda; family Penaeidae; genus Penaeus; species Penaeus vannamei. The sequence goes on along the minus strand of NC_091564.1, from coordinate 31,461,849 downwards.
CTCGGTTCGGCCGCACTTTTCCGTTGGACGTGATTGAAGACTGGTCGCGGGACAGCGTTGGTCTGTATACTTTCTGTGGTTATTTTGGTAAGCAGAGTCTACCATTCATACCCATCAAATTTCTAAGAACTTTCCAGTGCTGAATATTTTTGAATATATATATTTTCAGTAAGCTTTGTAATATATATTAGAATTGCAATGATGAGTTTAAGATATTTCATGTAAATTTATAAAAATAGTAAAATACAGGAAATTTAAATATCTGGTATCCTTAAGCCCTTCATTACAGGAATTGTGATTTCGTTATATTTTTTTATAATGAATTCATTATAATGAATGTTTTCCCTGTTTTCTAAAGAAATTGCGGTGGTGGCGGCGACTTTAATTATGGCAGAAATCTAATATAAGAGTGATTTATATAGATTTCTATATCATAACTTCATGCTGGTTATGATAAAAAGTATTATGATTATGATAATAAGGCCTTATGATAATGAAAATGATATAATGTTGCTGATGGTATAATCACGATAATGATAATTATGAGAATAATAATGATAATGACTATAATAACGATAAGGATAATCGCAGAGATCAAAGTAAAATATAATAAAAAATTATCGCTTTGTATTTTCTCCTTAGACGGCCTCCCACCCCCTCCCCCCGAGCCAACCACCCTCCCTGCCGCCCCCTCCGTGACCAGCCCAGTGGTCGCCCTCACCCCGGGGCAGTGTCCAGGGTGTAGAGTGAGTTCGAAAGCTGTAGTTATCGTGTCGTTGTAACTGGCGATTGTGATTGTTGATAAGGTGTGAGGAAGTTAGGTGAGTAATGGATAGTTGTGAGTCGTGGGTAGTGAGTAATGAATGGTTGTCTGTAATGGGCAATTGTAAGTAAACGGTTGTTGTGAGTAATGAGTAGTCGATGTGATAGTTACGTATCTTTCTATGACGCTGGAC
>NC_091564.1:31450893-31453393 GCF_042767895.1 Penaeus vannamei | reverse complement strand
CTACGGAGAGTGAGTCACGTAATTTTATTACGCTTTACTGATGACTTTGGTGAGTAGTGGCAGTGTATTGTGTTTGTCATATTCGTAAGTGAATAAATACAAATATCAGACATTTTTTTTTTAAACATGTATTGTAGGAAAAAGGTAGAGTTCTCTATATAAAATAATCTAAAAGTTACATTGACTCAAATTGATTAATATAACTTATATGTTCAGGTTTAGGTGTTTTTCCTCGAGAAAATATTTATCTTGGGAAAAATCCCTTGGCGGCGGCACTGATAAACTCAACCTTTTTAATGCAATCATTAGATAGAATATATATATATATATATATATATATATATATATATATATATATATATATATATAATATATGTATATATATATATAATATATATATATATATATATATATATATATATATATATATATATATATATATATATATATATATATATATATATATACAGACACATATATGTACAAAGATGCATACACTTTTCCTTATCTATTTTAGCGCATTTTCCTTATTTCTTTCGAATCTAGCTGCTACTTCCTTTATGCCTCATCCTTCGCGCCTAACTAAATGTACTTGATTGCAATTGAAAATCAGTTACAGACCAACTTGAAATAATACGGTTCTAACTACCCTGACTGAAGGCTATTTGAAGAGCAGGAACTGATATCCGATATTATGAAAACTTGTCTTGAATAACTAACAAATGTGGCGCAACGATATCCTCTTTATCTGATAAAATGTCCGCTTTATCGTAAACAATGCCATTTGTTCCACATCATTGACGGATCTGCATTTCATCTAATCGGATTTGACAACGTGAAATCGAGGACGTTGCAACAGGGCGAGTCGCTACAATGAAACAGACGATCAGCAACACACGGAGAAATACTTGACCCCCCCACGGAAGAGTTACACAAGGTACCCTCCTCCTCCCCCCCCCCCCCGCCACCCCCCGAGTCACATGCCGCGTCGCATCGAAAATTTGGACACCTTTCAGTCAAATGACGACCTTATTGCCCCCTAGGAAATGGGTGACGTCAGCGATAGACGAGGCGAAAGATAAGATAAGGAGAGATGAAGCGGCCCTGTTCTTACTGCCATTAGTGTCACGTCTCTCGCAAGTGCCACCAGAGGGTCGCTATTATTTACTGTATTGCTAACGGTGAGTTTTTTTTTCCGTTTTTTTTTTTCACTTTTTGGCTCTATGCTGTAATTAATTCGCATATTACAGTGCTTTGTCGAAGTAAGAAGCGATATAATGTTTATCGACGCGTTGTATTTGTTTCGCTTCCATGGACTGAAACGGGTAAAGGATATATGCACTTTTGATGCCTCTATCCTACTCTATACCTACTCTATATCACATTCCATTACGTTGTTATTCGCACAAACACTGATCTTTCATTTTACTTAACTCAGACCTTGAAAAGACCGGATAGTTTATGAAGCATATGTTATAAATGCGCCATTTCTTGCTTCATCAAAACCAACTTTAATCATTATATGTGTCAGGACAAGAACGCTTAATGGTGATAATGATGACGATGATAATGGTGATGCCAAAGATGAAAATAACAATAACTATAATATTACCAACAGTAATGATACCAACACTACTACTAATGATGATGTGGCAAAGTGATAATCTAGTGTAATGATTTGGTAATTGTGATAATAATAATGAAAATACTATTCAGTCCATTAATACTAATAGTGACTGCTAACACGAGAGTATTATTTAAACTGAGAATAACGACAGCCTTGATGAAAATGCTCTTGCAGATGTTGGTGATGTTGATCTAATAATAATGATAATAATGATAATGATGATTATAATGATGATGATAATGATAGTAAGGATGATAATAATAGTAATGATTATAACAAAACAATAACTATAATTTAGATAAAAATGAAATTAACAATGATAATAACAAGAATAAAGGTTATCATAATGATGATGATGATAATAATAATAGGATTAATAATAATAGTAGTAGTAGTGGTAATAACAGTTATGATGATGATAATAACAATAATGATGATAATGATGGTAATACTAATATTAAAAATGATAATACTAATAACAAAGTAAATGATATTAATAATAATGACGACAATAATAATAATAAATAAATAAATAAACAAATACATTAATTAATAATGATAGTAACATGGTAATAACATTGATAATAATATCAACAACAATGGTAACCAGTAGCAGTCAGAGAGCGCATACCTCCGCCAAGGCAGTAGGATGACGGACGCAATAAAGATTTTCACACTTGAAGAATTACATTAAAATCCCCTTTTCCTGAGGATGTCCGCGTTTCCCTATCTCGTTATACGAAATAGGGAAATCGCCCAAAATCCCCAAAATTGAATGGCATCTAAGCCTGGCAAAGACAGACCTCTAGTAAGAATTTTATAAAAAGAAATCTGTTCATAACTTTTTGAGTTACCCGGTGCAGGATCTGGATC
>NC_091564.1:31413393-31415893 GCF_042767895.1 Penaeus vannamei | reverse complement strand
TGGTTGATATGATGATATATATGATGATTTTGATGATGAAATTATCGGGATGGTGATGGTTAATATGATGATATTTATGGTGATTTTGATGGTGAAGGTATGATGATGGTGATGGTTAGTGATGGTTGATATGATGATACTTATGATGATTTTGATGATGAAATTATTATGATGGTGATGGTTAATATGATGATATTTATGGTGATTTTGATGGTGAAGGTATGATGCTGGTGATGGTTATAGTGACGGTTAATATGAGGATATTTATGATGATTTTGATGATGAAGGTATGGTGATAGTGATGATTATAGTAGTGGTTACAATGAGGAGGAGGATTTTGATGGCGATTATTGACATCATTGTGATTGTGATGATGATGAATATGATGACTGTGATGAATACGTTCAGTTTTGTAATTTTGATCAGTGAGAAGGGTACCTTGTGCAAACGATGGTAGATAATAATGGTTGTTAAAATGGTAATTGACGTATGATGGTCCATTAGAAAAATTTCCAGCATGTGACCATTGGGAAAATATAATAACTTTATGGCCATAAATGATTTTTGAATTTTCATGCTGATAAAAAAAAAGATACCACCCTGAAAACATGCTCTATTAAAAAGAAAAAAAAAAATCAATTTCTAGATCTGAATGTTTAATTGAATTCTTTAAATATTGTGTACGGACAGATCTGGTTCTAGAGGTATTTTGCATATGAATTGTCTTAAACTACAATCATTAATAAGAATCTTTAATGACTTGAATGATAAGTGTAAACTGTTGCAAAATATATAGAATGATAATGAAAATGAAAATGAAAGATGAAAAATAAACATACAACATACATTACATTCATAGAAATGTGATATGATATAGATTTTGAATTCACGAACCGACAAAAAAAAAAAAAAACAATAAAAAAAAACACACATGGACAGGATCAATGTCTACAATTTGCTTATATTCCATTAATATCGCATTAAACATTCATAGAACTGTGATATAGATTTTGAATTCACAAACCGACAAAAAAAAAAAAACAAAAAAAAAAACACATGGACAGTAACCATGTCTACAGTTTGCTTACATTCCATTAATGTCACATTAAACATTTACACGCATTTCAGTATTACCAGGAAAATTGTCTCGGCCAGCCAGATATTTTTCATGGAAATAAGAGACATAATATACCGATAAGTATCTAATGAACAGAAACTTTCTAATTAAACAGAATTGCATAGATTTAACCGGAGGAAACCAGTTTGGTCGAGCGGCAACAGGTTTCCCGTTGAGTCTTTTAATTGCCAAATCAATGACAAAAACACAAAACCCTGATTATATTACGGCAGAGGAAAGTTTACCACAAACACCATTGAAATTTTCTACTTAAATTATCATTTCGTTAATTTATTTATTTTATTAACTTCACAGGCAATAAAACCGTATTGCTTTACCGAAATGTTATGGGGAGATACCGTAGAATTATGCGCGGCAGAATGCAAAAAGAATGTTTCTCGGATATCAGTGAAAATGTAGATAATGCAATAATGCTCAAGGAAATATTACATTTTTGTTAGTAGAAAATTACAATAATCAGAAATAATGTCAATACTATCTTTAGTACTAACAGTAATGATACTGCAAGTAGTCATTCTGACGGAAAGAAAAAAACGACCACATCAACATCAAAATCACAAACACGCATTTTGTATGATTCAAGAGAGAGAGTTAGAGAGAGAGAGAGAGAGAGAGAGAGAGAGAGAGAGAGAGAGAGAGAGAGAGAGAGAGAGAGAGAGAGAGAGAGAGAGAGAGAGAGAGAGACAGAGACAGAGACAGAGACAGAGAGATAGAGAGAGAGAGAGAGACAGAGACAGAGAGAGAGAGAGAGAGAGCGAGAGAGAGAGAGAGAGAGAGAGAGAGAGAGAGAGAGAGAGAGAGAGAGAGAGAGAGAGAGAGAGAGAAAGAGAGAGAGAGAGAGAGAGAGAGAGAGAGAGAGAGAGAGAGAGAGAGAGAGAGAGAGAGAGATAAAGAGACAGAGAGACAGACAGACAGACAGAGAGATTCTGCCGTCCTTACATTATCCACAGATCTAGAAATGTGTTATTCTCTGAACAGCACAATTTGATCGACAGTACGTAGATTTCGCGCAACCAAGTAATGGGTAAGATTATGCAACGCGAGTGCCTTGCAGATTTTGCAATGATGATACGATATCAGATTTGCCTCCAAAATTGTATCCCGTACACACTGTATAATGTAATGATATTCTACGCGTAGCCTGTGTAACCTATTGTCTCCGAGACTGACCATAATAGACTCCATAGGGTTCGTCTGTATCTGATCTCCGAGAAATACTTTCACAGATGCCAGGTGGTGTCATGTCCTCTTCAGATTTTCAGCGGTCCATACCTGACCCTCACAATCTCGAAGACAGCTGTGATAACACGTTTATTTTTTTCGATTAAGAGATAACGGCAATGTATAATATGGTTATTCGTG
>NC_091564.1:31390893-31400893 GCF_042767895.1 Penaeus vannamei | reverse complement strand
CAATCTATCTATATTACCATCTATATATTTATCTATATCTCTACCTGTGTATCTGTCTATCTATATACCAGACAAGCAGAAAAGTGCACCAACAGACCTGAATAAGAAGTTGTTGGTCCAGCAGTCTCCGTGCCAGGCCACCTGGAAAGGCGCTCGAGTCTTCGACTTTTCCTCGAAGATGTCGATGACTCGGGGCTGGATCTCCCTCAGCCACCGAGCCACGTCCTCGTATCCTTCGCAGCTCTCAGCCACCGCCGCCGCCGTCTCCAGTTCCTTGGCCATGGACCCCCAGTAGTTGAACCACTTGATGGCCAGGAACTTGTGCCTCTCGCTGAGGTCCTCGTGAGGCGTCTTCCGCTGCAGGAGGTGCGACGAGGCGTGGAATCTCCCCAACTCCTCCAGGACGAGTCGCATGTGTGGGATATCGAGCCCCTTCTTGCGGTCGGCCAGGAGGAAGTCTCGCGCCGTGAGGTCCTCCAGGATGAGGATCTCTCGCTCCCCGGATTTGCTGTGGTGGTAGAATTTGGGGACGCGCAGAGGGTCCAGTCCTGCTTCCGCCAACACGCTGTTCAGTTCCGGCAAAAGCTTCGCGAAAAATTCGTGTTCTTTGAAGAAGGACATGTTGGAAAGCTCCTTTATAGTGTCCGAGAAGTGCATCTTGACTTTGGCAACGTACGTCAGCTGTTTCTCACGCCCTTCGATCGTCACCTGGGCCTTCACGCGCTTCACGGAACTCATAAAATTGTCTCCCTTTTGGCCCAGGTCCTCCGCCGTCCACGAGGTCAGGACGGCGCCCTCGCCCTTGTCCGCGGCCACTGCCCCTCGGACGTCACTCTCCTGGATTCCCAAGTCTCCGCTTTCTTGGGCCGCGACTTCCGACGAAACGTTTGCTTCGAGACCCTCCACTGAAGAGAAAACAAATCACATGATTTTTTTGTTTTATAGAACCATGTACAATTTGCCTAGGTCATGAATGATGAGAATGACATTTATCATTCTAGCTTATTTTGAATTATATCTTATAAGTCTAGTAATGCCTTATGAAAAGTTTTGAATTGTTTTTTTAAAGCTGGTATTAGAAAATTTCAAGCGACTGAGAACAATTTCTTTCCTTTTACATGAACAGTTTTGTGCAAGCATTGTTTATCTTCTGTTTATGTAATGTATCCTGTGAGTTGTTAAAGAAGTCTCCTTCTTGAACTAACGAAATTAGAGCAATTCAAATGGTGGTTTTAATGTCTTAAAAAGCAGATGAGTTTCAAGATTAACAATTCCTTTGGATCCTTTATCGATTGAAAGGATTATTGTGGCTCAGTGAATTACGGTTGATATTTCCTTCAGAGCGCGGGTGTTTTTTGTGATCATGTTTACTGCATCCATGTGTGTATCTATGAATACATATATATATATATATATATATATATATATATATATATATATATATATATATATATTGTGTGTGTGTGTGTGTGTGTGTGTGTGTATGCATTTATCTATTTATTCATATACAGAACTCTGACAACAGCATCAATAATAACAATAATGATAATAATGTTAACAATAATAATTTTTTTTGGCATCATTATCCTCTATATTGATGCTATTATTATTATTACTACTATCACTTCGTTATTATTATCATTATTATCATTACCATTATCAATATCACTATTACTTTTACTATTAGCATTCTCATTTCCCTAGTTATCATCATCATCATAATGATTATCATTATTATTGTCATCACTATTATTATTACTTATATCATAATTGCTATAATTATAACTTTTATTATTGCTATTATTGTTGTTGTTAATATTATCATCATTATCATTGTGATCATTTTCATTATTATTATTATTATTATTATTATTATTATTATTATATCATTATCATTATTGTTATTATCATTATCATCATCATTATTGCTATCATTATTAATTATTATTATCATTATTATCATTATCATTCTCACTAATACTATTATTGTTACAATAAATATTATCATTATCATTATTGCAATCATTATAATCATTATTATCACAATCATTATTATTATCATTATTACTATTATTATTATTACTATTATCCTCATTATTTTCATTATCATACTCATCATCATTATTATCTTTTATTCATTACTAATTATTATAATAATAACAATTTTTATCATTATCATTAATATCATTTATAGCATTATCATTATAGTGATTATTATCATAGATATCGTTATCATTCCTATTATCATCAGCATCATTGCTGTCATTATTATTAACACTACTCTTTTTATCATTATCATTATCAATATCAATATAATGTGGATGAGGAGATTAGTAATGATTATTATAAAAATGATGATAATAATAATAGTATTAGTAATAATAAGAATGATAACAACAACAATAATAATGATAATAATTATCATTCTCATAACAATAATGATAATAATGATAATGATAATAATGATGACAGTAATGATGATGATGGTGATGAAGATAATAACAATAATAAGAATAATGATAATAATCACGATACCAATAAAAAAAATTATATGTGGTGATAATGATGATAAAAATAATCAAAATATTCGAAATCACAATGACAATAATAAAAATAATAGCATTAATAATCATAGTAATAATATCAATAATAACTCTACTACTACCAGTGGTAATGATAATAATTATAACAATAATGATAATAATAACAACGATAATAACGAAAAATAATGATAATCATAAGAATAACAACAATAATAAATTAAAACAACAATAATTATAATAGTGTGAATATATGAATCACTAAAACAGGCAATATATATCCAGGTACTCGAAATATAAACATCGAAGTTACCCTCGCACGTAATCTTGCACAAACAGAAAACGTTCATTCACCTTTACGCCAAGGTGCATAAAAGCTCCATAAGTCTTGACGTTTCCTTCACTTCTACGTCTCTGAACGTGCCTAATCATCTGTATATTGCAAAATGTCGTACTGCGTGCAAGGTGAACGTGCAACAGCAAAAAGTTATTTGCGGTGTGCTTTACTATCTGTGTACTGCAAAAGCTAGTAATGCGTGCAAGGTGAACGTGCAGCAGCAAAAACGATTATTTTCAGTGTGCAGAGAAGGTACTGCATTTGACATAATCAAGTTTAAATAGCAACAGCACGTAGTGAAGAGAAGATTCACCTTTTTAGGTTTCACGCGTGAGTCGCCAGAGGAAACTAACCCTTCTGGACAGCACGTTGGTTCAACGGTTTTTCGACTTGTAGGAAAAAAATCTTGGCATTTTAAGTTTTTTTTATGACTCATGATATGTCAGTTTCGTGTTAATACACACACGCTAGGTTTTGCTAGTCGTAGGTGATAAACCTTTTGTTTCATGTTTTTTTTTGGGTGGTTGCGTCATGTACGTATTGTATTCTGTACGTACTGATGACTTTGGGTCTTTTGCTGATTTTATATATTTGTCTATATTGCTATTCCCTGAGTTATGATAAATTAATTCATGTAAATAATAATAATAATAATAATAATAATAATAATAATAACTAAATAATGATGATAACATGATAATGACAACTGCCAACAGCAACAAAGACAGTAATGGTAATGATAACAATTACAATAAGAGTGACGATGGTGCCATAACGATAATGTTGATTATAACAAGATTTGATGATAATAACATGAATCTGATAAACAAATGTATAATCGAGTAAATTAACCGATCCGGAAAAGAACAACTAGTAACCTTTCCTGAGGCAGTTACCAGAAACCTTCAAGCAGTACCACATCCACCCATTCTCATCCAAACCGTAAATATTTGCCTTCTTTAAGCCCTTAAGTACGTTTCCTCTGTATCTACCTCCTTGCACGTGTCTGCTCATCAGTGTACGGTAAGATGTTGCATTTCGTGCAAGGACGTGCGACAGAAAAGGGACTTACTTGCGACGTGCAGAGAAGGTACTGGTGTTATGTGAATGTTGCTGAAGGCAACTGAGCATTGTAAGCATGACTTGTGTCTTCTCTTGTATAAAGGGTGCACACGCATATATATATCTGTATTTATCTGTCGGTTTATCTATCAGCTGACCCATCTATCTACCTCTATATCGAACTGTTTCTAAAAGAAAAATGAAATACATTGTAACGATCGCTTTCTCGCTGCTGTTGTCGTTCTCTGCCAGATGTACAATAATTCATTGTGGCAATAGCGGTTGACTGATCATGAAATCTGATCGAGCATGATCACAAAGCTTAAAGCAATTTTGGTTGGCGTGATTGTTCACAATCCTATATGACGCTGTGTGTATGTGTGTGTGCGTGTATGCGTGCGAGTATGCGTGCGTGTGCGTGCGTGCATACGCATATACACAATTCCACTGCAGGACATTGGCCTCTCACAAAACTTTATTGAGATTGATTGGCATTGCCACACTTGCTGATTATGCCATTTCTAATCAAGAGTCAACGCGACTTCCTCCCACGGCGTCTGCGTGTAATCTCTCAAAGCGATAAGTCGTTTTCTCGCCGTGAGATGGGGCTCGCGTCAGCAGTCGGAACTCAGGCATTGTGCAACTTCCGCGGCGGGAATTTGAATCCGGGACTACGAGGTTCGGAGTCTAGTATGTGTGTGTGTGTGTGTGCACGTATGTGTGTATGTTTGTGTGAAGTGCAAAGATATATTCTTATATATATATATATATATATATATATATATATATATATATATATATATATATATATGTGTGTATATATATGTATATATATATATATATATATATATATATATATATATATATATATATATTTGTGTGTTTGTGTATGTGTGTGTGTGTATGTGTGTGCGCGCGTGTGTGTGTGTGTGTGTGTGTGTGTGTGTGTGTGTGTGTGTGTGTGTGTGTGTGTGTGTGTGTGTGTGTGTGTGTGTGTGTGTGTGTGTCCCATCGTTTCTCCTTTTTCCTGATGTGTTTGCTTTTAAAGATTAAAAGTTCGGTAATCAAACGTAATACCATAATTACAAACGCGCGCACGCGTTCACACACACACATGCATATATATATATATATATATATATATATATATATACACACACACACACACACACACACACACACACACACACACACACACACACACACACATGTATATATATACTATATTTATGGATAAATAAAGAAATATACCATGTGTGTATATATATCATATACCAGCATATATGGAGTTACATAGACGTATTTACTCCTAGACAAATGTATCGTAGAGTGGTTTCATACTATCAATGTTTGTTTGTTTGTTTCTTGGCAAAAGTCTCCAAAATGTAATAGATAATCTAGACAAAAAACATGGAACTCTCTTACCTGTAGATTATGATAATTTAGTCCAAAGTTTAACTTAACAGATGACCGAATGAGAGCGCATGATTATACTTTGACAATCCCAACAGCATTCGTGGCGCCGAGAACCTCGTGATACGTACTGTGGGCCCTAATCACAGTCTGCTTAGGGACCCTTTAAAAAGCCTATACTGGCCCTGATCATAACCCTTATCTAAATGCTTATCAGAAATGTATGCGACTAATGTGGAGGTCATATGACCCAGTGGCTCCTGTATATAATCTTTCTGGAGAAGTTATGGGAAAATACTGTGACGAGGGCTAGTGTGGATCACTCGTTCTCTCTCTCTTGCCTTAACTAGTAGTAAGGAACACATAAAACTTTCCACGAACAAGGTCCTGGCGATCGCTACCTTCGTAAAAAATAAGAAAAATAATTAACTGGCTTGAATCTTCGAACTCCTTACACACAAAGCATCTTTTCACGATTCGGTTTATCGTTTATGGGACGTGGAAGAGCGTAGATAATCTTTTTACTGCAGCTTGATGGGTTTTGTAGTTTGTGGTCTAGTGTGTAGCAGTTTACAAGCCTCATAGCACACGGATTTCTTTAGGTCAATGTTTTAGTTCAGAGTACAATAGTGCGGTGGTCTTCGGTGTGTAGCGAAACGAGTCTATACCCGTAAATGATGGGTGAAACCAGGAGAGAATTTCGACTACAATTTACAGTACAAGTGGTGTGCGGATAGGTGCTATGAACAGATGTTATGCTTGTTTTCGTCTTTTCCTTTTGAATTTATTTATGCCGCAGGGGCCTCTTCATCTTTCACCATTCTTGAATAAATGTTAATTGTAGTGTCCCTTGATAACAGGGTGATTAACAGGAGAGCAGTTATCTATGTAATTGCTGTTAGTACTACGGTCGAGACTGTTATTACCACAGTGATTATTGTCATCTTAAATACTTATTGCTGTTGCAAATAAATAAGAAATAGCAGCATTATCAGTACGTTGTTTTTGGCTCACCTTTATTTTGGTTATTTTATTTATTTTTGCGCGTGTTTGTTGAGTCATGGTTAAATTTGTTCCCTTTTTGTCTTCATTTTCACAAAGATTGGAAGCGTTTTGACTCGATACCTTCCAGATAGTTGCATTCGGTAATTAAATGTTATTCGTTCTAGAAAACACACCCGCGTAAGCACACATACACTCGAATTTGCTTTCAGTCTTTTTTAAATTCAGTGATTGTTTATTTCTTCATCATATATTAAAGCTTTGATATAAAAATACATGCCATATTATTTTCCATTTCCACGGTGCTTGGAAAGAACAACAAAATGACGAAGGGCAGAATGCTGTTAAAAAAAGAAAAAAAAAAAAAAATGCAGTGCATATACTGGAAGTTGCTGAGTATAGGAAAAATAAACGAAATCCATAATTTTACTTTACATTCATTTCACAAAGACAGCTAGCTATAATTTATTGTAATTTTCTTGACTGTATATTTTGTGACTGCTGTGACAACTTGATTAATAAAAAATCCATTTGTGATTGTTGTAACTAGTCTTACTCGTACTATTATAATACATTCCTTTAGAAAAAATATATATATATATTTAAAAAAAGTAAAATGTATATATAGAAAAAAAGAAAAATGTATATATAGAAAAAAAGAAATATATATATATATGTATATATATGTGTGTATATATATATATATATATATATATATATATATATATATATATATATATATATATATATATATGATCAGTCTTGTCGGAAGTTCAGATTAAGAAATGTGATAGTTTGTGATATTGAAAAATAATATCCCATTCCGTTTGATTATTATTTTTTTATTATTTTGAAGGTAATTTGAATATCTCAAATAAAATTTAATACATATAAACAATATCGTATTGTTAATAAGTAAACAATAAAGTTACATTGTTAATAACTAAAAGAGAGAAAATAAAAAGTGCTCACCATAAGAATATGCAAGCACAAGAAAACATTTGCATAAAATAATAATAAACTTCAACGAATGAATATGTATCTCTCGACAATTGCATTCATAATGACTAACAACAGTTATCCTAGCAAACACAGACATGATGGCTTTTGTTGTTGGCACAACAGTTGTGTTAGTCAGCACTAATATATCACATATATACTGTATACTCTTTATATACATTCATATATACATATATATATATATATATATATATATATATATATATATATATATATATATATATATACGTATCAACACACATAGACACACACACATATGGGTATATATGTATATATATATATATATATATATATATATATATATATATATATATATGTGTGTGTGTGTGTGTGTGTGTGTGTGTGTGTTTATTTATTCATCTATGTGTTTATATATTTATTTCATATATATATATATATATATATATATATATATATATATAAGTTCCCAGCTTTCTACCTGTCTACATGCCCATATCTATACAAAAATACACCACATTAGATACTAATACTGCCAGATTTAACAATATCCTCGTAACACTACTCATTCACCCGCACCCAAATCTCCCTCCACAGAACCGCATCCTGTCAGCAGACGATCAGGAGATGAGCCCCATGTCGATCCACTCGTCGAAGGCGCTGCACATCGTCTCCCTTAGGAGCGGGTTGTCGTCCATGGAGCGCGCGACCTCCTCCGCGCGATCTGCGTAGAACTCCTTTTCGTCGTCGACCTTGGTGAAGTCCGGCGCGTCCTCGGAGTCGACCACCATGAGGGGGATGTACATGGACGCCATGAGGACGCCGTACATGCTCCTTGCGTTGTATTCCTCCGTCAGTTCCTCCACGGTGAAGAGCGGGGGGATCCCTCCTGCTTCCACGGTGGCGTCGAAGGAGGACGTGTACGTCTGCAGGAAGTGCGGGAGAGAGTTCCATCTCAAGGCGCCGTTGATGCTCGAGTACATTAGGGTCTGGAGGTCGAGGGCGGGGGAGCCCTGGCGACACAGCTGCAGGTCCAGCAGCATGACCTCAACCGGATGGCCGCCGTCGTCATACCTGTGTCCGGTGAAAAGTATGGAAGCTTGAGCCATTGCATAGGGGTGTAAAATGTACATAAACACAAGCATGCACGCGCGAAAGTCCTCAGATGCACATACTGTACACAGTTGTCGGTAGGAACAGATCCAACAAAATAACAAAAAGCGAAAAACGAATTAGCGATGCCCTGTAAAGTCAGATTAGATTATGCCACTGGCTTAATTTTAATAGAATCTGAAATTCTGAAAATATTATTAATATGAATAATGGTTACATACTGAAAAAGTAAAAATGGTGTTAACAATAGTATTTAAGTTTTAAAAATATATATATTTTGAATGTTACTACGGTTACGGCCTGCAGGCATCAACAAACCTAAACACAAAATTGTTGGTCCAGCAGTCTCCGTGACCGAGCATAGCGAAGGGCGGCCGCGTCTCCAGCTGTTCATCAAAGACGTCGACTCCTCGAGGACCCAGCTCCCTCAGCCACCTTGCCATGTCCTCGTACCCTTTGGAGTTCTCCGCAATCGCTGTCGCTGCCAGGAGGTCTCCCGATATAGCAACAGCCATGTCTTCTCTTGGTATTTTGCTGTTGTTTGTCCAGTCAAGCGCCAGGAACTTGTGCCTGACCCTAAGGTCTTCGACTGAGTGTTTCCGCTGCAGCAGGACTGAAGAAGCGTGAATTCTCGCTAACTCCTGCAGGACAAGCACGGCGTGAGCGAAGTCCAGCCCCTTCTTGCGGTCGGCCATCCGGAAACCCCGAGCTGTGAGGTCCTCCAGGATGAGGATCTCTCGCTCTTCGCACTTGCTGTAGTGGTAGAATTTGGGGATTCGCAGAGGGTCCAGTCCTGCTTCCGCTAACACGCTGTTCAGTTCCGGCAAAAGCTTCGTGTAAAATTCGTGCTCTTTGAAGAAGGACATGTTGGAAAACTCCTTGTAGGTGTCGGAAAAGAGCATCTTGACTTTGGCCACGTATGTCAGCTGTTCCTCGCACTCTTCAATCATCACCTGGGCCTTCACGCGCTTCACGCAACTTAGATAATTGTCTCCCTTTTTGCCCAGGTACTCCGCCGTCCACGAGGTCAGGACGGCGCCCTCGCCCTTGTCCGCGATCACTGCTCCTCGGACGTCACACTCCAGGACGTTGAGGACGTCACTTTCCTGAGTCTCTTTTTCCTTACCCTCCTTCTCCTCCAGTCCTTGTTCTCGATCTGGTTTTTCCTCAGTTGCCACAGACGTTTGACATTTTGTTCTGTTACATTTGTCATCCTTGTTCTTGTGTTCTTCTTGTTTCTTGTTATCGCATACTTCCTGGTTCCTCTTCTCTTGTTCACCTTGTTCCCGAATGTTTATAGGATCACATGGTAGCTGAATGTCCA
This sequence comes from Penaeus vannamei, assembly GCF_042767895.1. Classification (NCBI taxonomy): domain Eukaryota; kingdom Metazoa; phylum Arthropoda; class Malacostraca; order Decapoda; family Penaeidae; genus Penaeus; species Penaeus vannamei. The sequence continues at coordinate 31,391,124 of NC_091564.1, read as the reverse complement.
CTGAAAGGGGAGACATGTTCCTTAGAATAATTCTGTTGTTGGTTGAACTTGAATAATAGTAAAAATAACATCACGAAATGTAATATGTACGCGTACAGTTGCGGCATTTTCAACCGGCACACTCCTATGGTGCATGGATTGATTTTTCTCTGGCAATATATGTGTAGTATCCAGTACTTCGTGTTTGAAATGCTCTTGTCTGTATGGAAGCCTGTGATTGGTGCCTGGTAT
>NC_091564.1:31360893-31383393 GCF_042767895.1 Penaeus vannamei | reverse complement strand
CACACACACACACACACACACGCATACACACGGGCGCGCGGGCGAGTCATGTTATGAATTCTTGATGATCCAATTCTAACTGCATTATCATTATTGTTATTTTTGTTATCATTATCAATTTGTTATTGTTATTATAATCATTTTTGTCATTATTAACATTATCATTATTGTTGTTATTATTATCATTATTCTTATTACCGTTGTTATTATTATCATTATTGCTGTTATTGTTATCATTATCATTATTGTTGTTATTGTCATTACACTACAGTTAAGTAGTTAGACTGCCAGTTTATTTACATGACTCTGAGGGTGAGCTTAAGATAGTATAAGAAGAGGAAAGGAGGGAGAAGAAAAGGGGAGAGGGTGTGTCATTCTTTGATATCTATGCTGCCAGTTTTCACTCCATTTTAAAACGAGTCCGCAGTCAATGAAATATTATTCCTTTTCATTTAATTTTGCACGTACTTTACTTGAAGTCCGCAGTCAATGAAATATTATTCCTTTTCATTTCATCTGAAGTCCGCAGTCAATGAAATATTATTCCTTTCCATTTCATTTGAAGTCCGCAGTCAATGAAATATTATTCCTTTTCATTTCATTTTGCACGTACTTTACTTGAAGTCCGCAGTCAATGAAATATTATTCCTTTTCATTTCATTTTGCACGTACTTTACTTGAAGTCCGCAGTCAATGAAATATTATTCCTTTTCATTTAATTGTGCACGTACTTTACTTTAAGTCCGCAGTCAATGAAATATTATTCCTTTTCATTTCATTTTGCACGTACTTTACTTGAAGTCCGTAGTCAATGAAATATTAACCCTTTTTACCTCATTTTGCACGTACTTTACTTGAAGTCCGCAGTCAATGAAATATTATTCCTTTTCATTTCATTTGAAGTCCGCAGTCAATGAAATGTTATTCCTTTTCATTTAATTTTGCACGTACTTTACTTGAAGTCCGTAGTCAATGAAATATTATTCCTTTTCATTTCATTTTGCACGTACTTTACTTGAAGTCCGTAGTCAATGAAATATTATTCATTTTCATTTCATTTTGCACGTACTTTACTTGAAGTCTGTAGTCAATGAAATATTCCTTTTACCTCATTTTGCACGTACTTTACTTGAAGTCCGCAGTCAATGAAATGTTCCTTTTCACTTCATTTTGCACGTACTTTACTTGAAGTCCGCAGTCAATGAAATGTTATTCCTTTTCATTTCATTTTGCACGTACTTTACTTGAAGTCCGCAGTCAATGAAATATTCCTTTTCATTTCATTTTGCACGTACTTTACTTGAAGTCCGCAGTCAATGAAATGTTATTCCTTTTCATTTCATTTTGCACGTACTTTACTTGAAGTCCGCAGTCAATGAAATATTCCTTTTCATTTAATTTTGCACGTACTTTACTTGAAGTCCGTAGTCAATGAAATATTATTCCTTTTCATTTCATTTTGCACGTACTTTACTTGAAGTCCGCAGTCAATGAAATGTTATTCCTTTTCATTTAATTTTGCACGTACTTTACTTGAAGTCCGCAGTCAATGAAATATTATTCCTTTTCATTTCATTTTGCACGTACTTTACTTGAAGTCCGCAGTCAATGAAATGTTATTCCTTTTCATTTCATTTTGCACGTACTTTACTTGAAGTCCGCAGTCAATGAAATATTATTCCTTTTCATTTCATTTTGCACGTACTTTACTTGAAGTCTGTAGTCAATGAAATGTTCCTTTTCATTTCATTTTGCACGTACTTTACTTGAAGTCCGTAGTCAATGAAATGTTATTCCTTTTTACCTCATTTTGCACGTACGTTACTTGAAGTCCGTAGTCAATGAAATGTTATTCAGTTTCACTTCATTTTGTGCCCACTTTACTTCAAGTCCGCAGTCGATAAGATATTAGTTCTGGCGTAATGTATCTAGAAGTCATGGAAACTGATGGGTAATTATAACATATATAGAATTTTAATACAAATCAAATGAGTATTTTTAATACTATTACTGTTGATATTATCATCTCTATTGTCAACATTAATACCACTGAGTAATATTAAACAACAATCATAATGGTAATAATGATAATAAATCGAAGGTATGATGTCACATCAATAAACTATACGAGAAGTAACACATCAGAATCACTGATGAAGTTTTCAATCTCAAAAGCCAAAAGAAAGATAATATTCCCAGAGAGTGTGTGATTATGCAAGCAGGACTTCATGATGATGCAAGCAAGATAATCTTCCGAATTGGGGAAGGCAATGGACGTATAAAGAGTGCTTTCTGTTTATCATAGACAGGACAGACATTATGTGTTGCTCGTTCATTAGTCAAACTGATGGGGTACAAGGTTTTAACATTTAATGAACCTTACGCTGGTTTTTATATTAGTCTTCCTTCTAAGAAAGCGAGGGTGGGTAATTTGGAGTAAAAATAAGAGATGTGATTGAGTTGATAAAGAAAGGAAAGATTTCTTTGAAGAGATTTGATAAAAAAGATGAAAAAAATCATTTGTTGAAAATGTTATGCTTTGGTGGCGAGGGTGTAAGATGTGACTGAATAAAATAGAGAACTGAAAAAAAAAGATCTGAGATAAAGAAGAAAATAATATCTTGAGGTTATTCATATTTGCTGGCAACGAATCTGAATTTTCGTTGTGTAAAAAAAAAGATGTAAGGTACCCGAATAAATCAATAAAAAAAAAGTCTTCCGTGCTCAGTTAGGAAAGACAAGGAAATTATCGAAAATATTGCGCTGTCGATAAGCAGACATTAATTCACACTTAATAACCTACCTATTGAAGCAAAAAGACTAAAATCGCCTGATATTATTAGATCGAGACGCACTTCAATAAACTTCCTAAATAGAGTTCATTATGATGAATTGCAGGCAGCGCTACTGGCTAAATAAGGCACTCCATCTCATTTATTTTATTCTGCGTGATTAATTTAGTAAGCTTTAGGTACGTTGCCCTTAACTGACTAAAAAAATGCTTTTTATTTTTCCTATGAACATATAGTTGCATAATTTTAAGTGCTTATAATTTATAGGAAAAATATTGGTCTTATGTATATACAGCTTAAGTTTTTAACTAGGCGATAAGGAAAAAAAAAGAATATATATATATATATATATATATATATATATATATTTATATATATATATATATATATATATATATATATATATATATATACAGTGAACCCTCGCTATAACGCCGTTCACAATAATCACAATAAAAGGATAATAACAACAATAATAATACGTATACAAATACCAATACTAATAGTAACAATAAGAATGATAATAACAATGATAATAGTAATGATAATGATAATGATAAGAACAAACAATGTCAATGAAAAAAATGCAAATATTTATATACTGCCAGTATCTTTATTGTCGCTATCTATAACATAAATATGTTACCCTTACATTTTACATCTGAAATCATGTTCAATCTGAGTGCTAGCTTGAAGTCTATTCAATTTGGTGTAAATTGGTGTGATGATAGACAATATGGCTAGTAAAAAATGACTCATATAAGACACATACGCCCACGTAACGACACACACACACACACACACACACACACGCATACACACGGGCGCGCGGGCGAGTCATGTTATGAATTCTTGATGATCCAATTCTAACTGCATTATCATTATTGTTATTTTTGTTATCATTATCAATTTGTTATTGTTATTATAATCATTTTTGTCATTATTAACATTATCATTATTGTTGTTATTATTATCATTATTCTTATTACCGTTGTTATTATTATCATTATTGCTGTTATTGTTATCATTATCATTATTGTTGTTATTGTCATTACACTACAGTTAAGTAGTTAGACTGCCAGTTTATTTACATGACTCTGAGGGTGAGCTTAAGATAGTATAAGAAGAGGAAAGGAGGGAGAAGAAAAGGGGAGAGGGTGTGTCATTCTTTGATATCTATGCTGCCAGTTTTCACTCCATTTTAAAACGAGTCCGCAGTCAATGAAATATTATTCCTTTTCATTTCATTTTGCACGTACTTTACTTGAAGTCCGCAGTCAATGAAATATTATTCCTTTTCATTTCATCTGAAGTCCGCAGTCAATGAAATATTATTCCTTTCCATTTCATTTGAAGTCCGCAGTCAATGAAATATTATTCCTTTTCATTTCATTTTGCACGTACTTTACTTGAAGTCCGCAGTCAATGAAATATTATTCCTTTTCATTTCATTTTGCACGTACTTTACTTGAAGTCCGCAGTCAATGAAATATTATTCCTTTTCATTTAATTGTGCACGTACTTTACTTTAAGTCCGCAGTCAATGAAATATTATTCCTTTTCATTTCATTTTGCACGTACTTTACTTGAAGTCCGTAGTCAATGAAATATTAACCCTTTTTACCTCATTTTGCACGTACTTTACTTGAAGTCCGCAGTCAATGAAATATTATTCCTTTTCATTTCATTTGAAGTCCGCAGTCAATGAAATGTTATTCCTTTTCATTTAATTTTGCACGTACTTTACTTGAAGTCCGTAGTCAATGAAATATTATTCCTTTTCATTTCATTTTGCACGTACTTTACTTGAAGTCCGTAGTCAATGAAATATTATTCATTTTCATTTCATTTTGCACGTACTTTACTTGAAGTCTGTAGTCAATGAAATATTCCTTTTACCTCATTTTGCACGTACTTTACTTGAAGTCCGCAGTCAATGAAATGTTCCTTTTCACTTCATTTTGCACGTACTTTACTTGAAGTCCGCAGTCAATGAAATGTTATTCCTTTTCATTTCATTTTGCACGTACTTTACTTGAAGTCCGCAGTCAATGAAATATTCCTTTTCATTTCATTTTGCACGTACTTTACTTGAAGTCCGCAGTCAATGAAATGTTATTCCTTTTCATTTCATTTTGCACGTACTTTACTTGAAGTCCGCAGTCAATGAAATATTCCTTTTCATTTAATTTTGCACGTACTTTACTTGAAGTCCGTAGTCAATGAAATATTATTCCTTTTCATTTCATTTTGCACGTACTTTACTTGAAGTCCGCAGTCAATGAAATGTTATTCCTTTTCATTTAATTTTGCACGTACTTTACTTGAAGTCCGCAGTCAATGAAATATTATTCCTTTTCATTTCATTTTGCACGTACTTTACTTGAAGTCCGCAGTCAATGAAATGTTATTCCTTTTCATTTCATTTTGCACGTACTTTACTTGAAGTCCGCAGTCAATGAAATATTATTCCTTTTCATTTCATTTTGCACGTACTTTACTTGAAGTCTGTAGTCAATGAAATGTTCCTTTTCATTTCATTTTGCACGTACTTTACTTGAAGTCCGTAGTCAATGAAATGTTATTCCTTTTTACCTCATTTTGCACGTACGTTACTTGAAGTCCGTAGTCAATGAAATGTTATTCAGTTTCACTTCATTTTGTGCCCACTTTACTTCAAGTCCGCAGTCGATAAGATATTAGTTCTGGCGTAATGTATCTAGGTCATGGAAACTGATGGGTAATTATAACATATATAGAATTTTAATACAAATCAAATGAGTATTATTAATACTATTACTGTTGATATTATCATCTCTATTGTCAACATTAATACCACTGAGTAATATTAAACAACAATCATAATGGTAATAATGATAATAAATCGAAGGTATGATGTCACATCAATAAACTATACGAGAAGTAACACATCAGAATCACTGATGAAGTTTTCAATCTCAAAAGCCAAAAGAAAGATAATATTCCCAGAGAGTGTGTGATTATGCAAGCAGGACTTCATGATGATGCAAGCAAGATAATCTTCCGAATTGGGGAAGGCAATGGACGTATAAAGAGTGCTTTCTGTTTATCATAGACAGGACAGACATTATGTGTTGCTCGTTCATTAGTCAAACTGATGGGGTACAAGGTTTTAACATTTAATGAACCTTACGCTGGTTTTTATATTAGTCTTCCTTCTAAGAAAGCGAGGGTGGGTAATTTGGAGTAAAAATAAGAGATGTGATTGAGTTGATAAAGAAAGGAAAGATTTCTTTGAAGAGATTTGATAAAAAAGATGAAAAAAATCATTTGTTGAAAATGTTATGCTTTGGTGGCGAGGGTGTAAGATGTGACTGAATAAAATAGAGAACTGAAAAAAAAAGATCTGAGATAAAGAAGAAAATAATATCTTGAGGTTATTCATATTTGCTGGCAACGAATCTGAATTTTCGTTGTGTAAAAAAAAAGATGTAAGGTACCCGAATAAATCAATAAAAAAAAAAGTCTTCCGTGCTCAGTTAGGAAAGACAAGGAAATTATCGAAAATATTGCGCTGTCGATAAGCAGACATTAATTCACACTTAATAACCTACCTATTGAAGCAAAAAGACTAAAATCGCCTGTTATTATTAGATCGAGACGCACTTCAATAAACTTCCTAAATAGAGTTCATTATGATGAATTGCAGGCAGCGCTACTGGCTAAATAAGGCACTCCATCTCATTTATTTTATTCTGCGTGATTAATTTAGTAAGCTTTAGGTACGTTGCCCTTAACTGACTAAAAAAATGCTTTTTATTTTTCCTATGAACATATAGTTGCATAATTTTAAGTGCTTATAATTTATAGGAAAAATATTGGTCTTATGTATATACAGCTTAAGTTTTTAACTAGGCGATAAGGAAAAAAAAGAATATATATATATATATATATATATATATATATATTTATATATATATATATATATATATATATATATATATACAGTGAACCCTCGCTATAACGCCGTTCACAATAATCACAATAAAAGGATAATAACAACAATAATAATACGTATACAAATACCAATACTAATAGTAACAATAAGAATGATAATAACAATGATAATAGTAATGATAATGATAATGATAAGAACAAACAATGTCAATGAAAAAAATGCAAATATTTATATACTGCCAGTATCTTTATTGTCGCTATCTATAACATAAATATGTTACCCTTACATTTTACATCTGAAATCATGTTCAATCTGAGTGCTAGCTTGAAGTCTATTCAATTTGGTGTAAATTGGTGTGATGATAGACAATATGGCTAGTAAAAAATGACTCATATAAGACACATACGCCCACGTAACGACACACACACACACACACACACACACACGCATACACACGGGCGCGCGGGCGAGTCATGTTATGAATTCTTGATGATCCAATTCTAACTGCATTATCATTATTGTTATTTTTGTTATCATTATCAATTTGTTATTGTTATTATAATCATTTTTGTCATTATTAACATTATCATTATTGTTGTTATTATTATCATTATTCTTATTACCGTTGTTATTATTATCATTATTGCTGTTATTGTTATCATTATCATTATTGTTGTTATTGTCATTACACTACAGTTAAGTAGTTAGACTGCCAGTTTATTTACATGACTCTGAGGGTGAGCTTAAGATAGTATAAGAAGAGGAAAGGAGGGAGAAGAAAAGGGGAGAGGGTGTGTCATTCTTTGATATCTATGCTGCCAGTTTTCACTCCATTTTAAAACGAGTCCGCAGTCAATGAAATATTATTCCTTTTCATTTCATTTTGCACGTACTTTACTTGAAGTCCGCAGTCAATGAAATATTATTCCTTTTCATTTCATCTGAAGTCCGCAGTCAATGAAATATTATTCCTTTCCATTTCATTTGAAGTCCGCAGTCAATGAAATATTATTCCTTTTCATTTCATTTTGCACGTACTTTACTTGAAGTCCGCAGTCAATGAAATATTATTCCTTTTCATTTCATTTTGCACGTACTTTACTTGAAGTCCGCAGTCAATGAAATATTATTCCTTTTCATTTAATTGTGCACGTACTTTACTTTAAGTCCGCAGTCAATGAAATATTATTCCTTTTCATTTCATTTTGCACGTACTTTACTTGAAGTCCGTAGTCAATGAAATATTAACCCTTTTTACCTCATTTTGCACGTACTTTACTTGAAGTCCGCAGTCAATGAAATATTATTCCTTTTCATTTCATTTGAAGTCCGCAGTCAATGAAATGTTATTCCTTTTCATTTAATTTTGCACGTACTTTACTTGAAGTCCGTAGTCAATGAAATATTATTCCTTTTCATTTCATTTTGCACGTACTTTACTTGAAGTCCGTAGTCAATGAAATATTATTCATTTTCATTTCATTTTGCACGTACTTTACTTGAAGTCTGTAGTCAATGAAATATTCCTTTTACCTCATTTTGCACGTACTTTACTTGAAGTCCGCAGTCAATGAAATGTTCCTTTTCACTTCATTTTGCACGTACTTTACTTGAAGTCCGCAGTCAATGAAATGTTATTCCTTTTCATTTCATTTTGCACGTACTTTACTTGAAGTCCGCAGTCAATGAAATATTCCTTTTCATTTCATTTTGCACGTACTTTACTTGAAGTCCGCAGTCAATGAAATGTTATTCCTTTTCATTTCATTTTGCACGTACTTTACTTGAAGTCCGCAGTCAATGAAATATTCCTTTTCATTTAATTTTGCACGTACTTTACTTGAAGTCCGTAGTCAATGAAATATTATTCCTTTTCATTTCATTTTGCACGTACTTTACTTGAAGTCCGCAGTCAATGAAATGTTATTCCTTTTCATTTAATTTTGCACGTACTTTACTTGAAGTCCGCAGTCAATGAAATATTATTCCTTTTCATTTCATTTTGCACGTACTTTACTTGAAGTCCGCAGTCAATGAAATGTTATTCCTTTTCATTTCATTTTGCACGTACTTTACTTGAAGTCTGCAGTCAATGAAATATTATTCCTTTTCATTTCATTTTGCACGTACTTTACTTGAAGTCTGTAGTCAATGAAATGTTCCTTTTCATTTCATTTTGCACGTACTTTACTTGAAGTCCGTAGTCAATGAAATGTTATTCCTTTTTACCTCATTTTGCACGTACGTTACTTGAAGTCCGTAGTCAATGAAATGTTATTCAGTTTCACTTCATTTTGTGCCCACTTTACTTCAAGTCCGCAGTCGATAAGATATTAGTTCTGGCGTAATGTATCTAGAAGTCATGGAAACTGATGGGTAATTATAACATATATAGAATTTTAATACAAATCAAATGAGTATTATTAATACTATTACTGTTGATATTATCATCTCTATTGTCAACATTAATACCACTGAGTAATATTAAACAACAATCATAATGGTAATAATGATAATAAATCGAAGGTATGATGTCACATCAATAAACTATACGAGAAGTAACACATCAGAATCACTGATGAAGTTTTCAATCTCAAAAGCCAAAAGAAAGATAATATTCCCAGAGAGTGTGTGATTATGCAAGCAGGACTTCATGATGATGCAAGCAAGATAATCTTCCGAATTGGGGAAGGCAATGGACGTATAAAGAGTGCTTTCTGTTTATCATAGACAGGACAGACATTATGTGTTGCTCGTTCATTAGTCAAACTGATGGGGTACAAGGTTTTAACATTTAATGAACCTTACGCTGGTTTTTATATTAGTCTTCCTTCTAAGAAAGCGAGGGTGGGTAATTTGGAGTAAAAATAAGAGATGTGATTGAGTTGATAAAGAAAGGAAAGATTTCTTTGAAGAGATTTGATAAAAAAGATGAAAAAAATCATTTGTTGAAAATGTTATGCTTTGGTGGCGAGGGTGTAAGATGTGACTGAATAAAATAGAGAACTGAAAAAAAAAGATCTGAGATAAAGAAGAAAATAATATCTTGAGGTTATTCATATTTGCTGGCAACGAATCTGAATTTTCGTTGTGTAAAAAAAAAGATGTAAGGTACCCGAATAAATCAATAAAAAAAAAAGTCTTCCGTGCTCAGTTAGGAAAGACAAGGAAATTATCGAAAATATTGCGCTGTCGATAAGCAGACATTAATTCACACTTAATAACCTACCTATTGAAGCAAAAAGACTAAAATCGCCTGTTATTATTAGATCGAGACGCACTTCAATAAACTTCCTAAATAGAGTTCATTATGATGAATTGCAGGCAGCGCTACTGGCTAAATAAGGCACTCCATCTCATTTATTTTATTCTGCGTGATTAATTTAGTAAGCTTTAGGTACGTTGCCCTTAACTGACTAAAAAAATGCTTTTTATTTTTCCTATGAACATATAGTTGCATAATTTTAAGTGCTTATAATTTATAGGAAAAATATTGGTCTTATGTATATACAGCTTAAGTTTTTAACTAGGCGATAAGGAAAAAAAAGAATATATATATATATATATATATATATATATATATATATATATATATATATATATATATACAGTGAACCCTCGCTATAACGCCGTTCACAATAATCACAATAAAAGGATAATAACAACAATAATAATACGTATACAAATACCAATACTAATAGTAACAATAAGAATGATAATAACAATGATAATAGTAATGATAATGATAATGATAAGAACAAACAATGTCAATGAAAAAAATGCAAATATTTATATACTGCCAGTATCTTTATTGTCGCTATCTATAACATAAATATGTTACCCTTACATTTTACATCTGAAATCATGTTCAATCTGAGTGCTAGCTTGAAGTCTATTCAATTTGGTGTAAATTGGTGTGATGATAGACAATATGGCTAGTAAAAAATGACTCATATAAGACACATACGCCCACGTAACGACACACACACACACACACACACACACACACACACACGCATACACACGGGCGCGCGGGCGAGTCATGTTATGAATTCTTGATGATCCAATTCTAACTGCATTATCATTATTGTTATTTTTGTTATCATTATCAATTTGTTATTGTTATTATAATCATTTTTGTCATTATTAACATTATCATTATTGTTGTTATTATTATCATTATTCTTATTACCGTTGTTATTATTATCATTATTGCTGTTATTGTTATCATTATCATTATTGTTGTTATTGTCATTACACTACAGTTAAGTAGTTAGACTGCCAGTTTATTTACATGACTCTGAGGGTGAGCTTAAGATAGTATGAGAAGAGGAAAGGAGGGAGAAGAAAAGGGGAGAGGGTGTGTCATTCTTTGATATCTATGCTGCCAGTTTTCACTCCATTTTAAAACGAGTCCACAGTCAATGACACATTATTCCTTTTTATCTCATTTTGCACGTACTTTACTTGAAGTCCGCAGTCAATGAAATATTATTCCTTTTCATTTCATTTGAAATCCGCAGTCAATGAAATATTATTCCTTTCCATTTCATTTGAAGTCCGCAGTCAATGAAATATTATTCCTTTTCATTTCATTTTGCACGTACTTTACTTGAAGTCCGTAGTCAATGAAATATTATTCCTTTTTACCTCATTTTGCACGTACTTTACTTGAAGTCCGCAGTCAATGAAATATTATTCCTTTTCATTTCATTTTGCACGTACTTTACTTGAAGTCCGTAGTCAATGAAATATTATTCCTTTTCATTTCATTTTGCACGTACTTTACTTGAAGTCCGCAGTCAATGAATATTATTCCTTTTCATTTCATTTTGCACGTACTTTACTTGAAGTCCGTAGTCAATGAAATGTTATTCCTTTTCATTTCATTTTGCACGTACTTTACTTGAAGTCCGCAGTCAATGAAATATTATTCCTTTTCATTTCATTTTGCACGTACTTTACTTGAAGTCTGTAGTCAATGAAATATTCCTTTTTACCTCATTTTGCACGTACTTTACTTGAAGTCCGTAGTCAATGAAATGTTATTCCTTTTCATTTCATTTTGCACGTACTTTACTTGAAGTCCGTAGTCAATGAAATATTCCTTTTTACCTCATTTTGCACGTACTTTCCTTGAAGTCCGCAGTCAATGAAATGTTCCTTTTCACTTCATTTTGCACGTACTTTACTTGAAGTCCGTAGTCAATGAAATATTATTCCTTTTCATTTCATTTTGCACGTACTTTACTTGAAGTCTGTAGTCAATGAAATATTCCTTTTTACCTCATTTTGCACGTACGTTACTTGAAGTCCGTAGTCAATGAAATGTTATTCAGTTTCACTTCATTATGTGCCCACTTTACTTCAAGTCCGCAGTCGATAAGATATTAGTTCTGGCGTAATGTATCTAGAAGTCATGGAAACTGATGGGTAATTATAACATATATAGAATTTTAATACAAATCAAATGAGTATTATTAATACTATTACTGTTGATATTATCATCTCTATTGTCAACATTAATACCACTGAGTAATATTAAACAACAATCATAATGGTAATAATGATAATAAATCGAAGGTATGATGTCACATCAATAAACTATACGAGAAGTAACACATCAGAATCACTGATGAAGTTTTCAATCTCAAAAGCCAAAAGAAAGATAATATTCCCAGAGAGTGTGTGATTATGCAAGCAGGACTTCATGATGATGCAAGCAAGATAATCTTCCGAATTGGGGAAGGCAATGGACGTATAAAGAGTGCTTTCTGTTTATCATAGACAGGACAGACATTATGTGTTGCTCGTTCATTAGTCAAACTGATGGGGTACAAGGTTTTAACATTTAATGAACCTTACGCTGGTTTTTATATTAGTCTTCCTTCTAAGAAAGCGAGGGTGGGTAATTTGGAGTAAAAATAAGAGATGTGATTGAGTTGATAAAGAAAGGAAAGATTTCTTTGAAGAGATTTGATAAAAAAGATGAAAAAAATCATTTGTTGAAAATGTTATGCTTTGGTGGCGAGGGTGTAAGATGTGACTGAATAAAATAGAGAACTGAAAAAAAAAGATCTGAGATAAAGAAGAAAATAATATCTTGAGGTTATTCATATTTGCTGGCAACGAATCTGAATTTTCGTTGTGTAAAAAAAAAGATGTAAGGTACCCGAATAAATCAATAAAAAAAAAAGTCTTCCGTGCTCAGTTAGGAAAGACAAGGAAATTATCGAAAATATTGCGCTGTCGATAAGCAGACATTAATTCACACTTAATAACCTACCTATTGAAGCAAAAAGACTAAAATCGCCTGTTATTATTAGATCGAGACGCACTTCAATAAACTTCCTAAATAGAGTTCATTATGATGAATTGCAGGCAGCGCTACTGGCTAAATAAGGCACTCCATCTCATTTATTTTATTCTGCGTGATTAATTTAGTAAGCTTTAGGTACGTTGCCCTTAACTGACTAAAAAAATGCTTTTTATTTTTCCTATGAACATATAGTTGCATAATTTTAAGTGCTTATAATTTATAGGAAAAATATTGGTCTTATGTATATACAGCTTAAGTTTTTAACTAGGCGATAAGGAAAAAAAAGAATATATATATATATATATATATATATATATATATATATATATATATATATATACAGTGAACCCTCGCTATAACGCCGTTCACAATAATCACAATAAAAGGATAATAACAACAATAATAATACGTATACAAATACCAATACTAATAGTAACAATAAGAATGATAATAACAATGATAATAGTAATGATAATGATAATGATAAGAACAAACAATGTCAATGAAAAAAATGCAAATATTTATATACTGCCAGTATCTTTATTGTCGCTATCTATAACATAAATATGTTACCCTTACATTTTACATCTGAAATCATGTTCAATCTGAGTGCTAGCTTGAAGTCTATTCAATTTGGTGTAAATTGGTGTGATGATAGACAATATGGCTAGTAAAAAATGACTCATATAAGACACATACGCCCACGTAACGACACACACACACACACACACACACACACACACACACGCATACACACGGGCGCGCGGGCGAGTCATGTTATGAATTCTTGATGATCCAATTCTAACTGCATTATCATTATTGTTATTTTTGTTATCATTATCAATTTGTTATTGTTATTATAATCATTTTTGTCATTATTAACATTATCATTATTGTTGTTATTATTATCATTATTCTTATTACCGTTGTTATTATTATCATTATTGCTGTTATTGTTATCATTATCATTATTGTTGTTATTGTCATTACACTACAGTTAAGTAGTTAGACTGCCAGTTTATTTACATGACTCTGAGGGTGAGCTTAAGATAGTATGAGAAGAGGAAAGGAGGGAGAAGAAAAGGGGAGAGGGTGTGTCATTCTTTGATATCTATGCTGCCAGTTTTCACTCCATTTTAAAACGAGTCCACAGTCAATGACACATTATTCCTTTTTATCTCATTTTGCACGTACTTTACTTGAAGTCCGCAGTCAATGAAATATTATTCCTTTTCATTTCATTTGAAATCCGCAGTCAATGAAATATTATTCCTTTCCATTTCATTTGAAGTCCGCAGTCAATGAAATATTATTCCTTTTCATTTCATTTTGCACGTACTTTACTTGAAGTCCGTAGTCAATGAAATATTATTCCTTTTTACCTCATTTTGCACGTACTTTACTTGAAGTCCGCAGTCAATGAAATATTATTCCTTTTCATTTCATTTTGCACGTACTTTACTTGAAGTCCGTAGTCAATGAAATATTATTCCTTTTCATTTCATTTTGCACGTACTTTACTTGAAGTCCGCAGTCAATGAATATTATTCCTTTTCATTTCATTTTGCACGTACTTTACTTGAAGTCCGTAGTCAATGAAATGTTATTCCTTTTCATTTCATTTTGCACGTACTTTACTTGAAGTCCGCAGTCAATGAAATATTATTCCTTTTCATTTCATTTTGCACGTACTTTACTTGAAGTCTGTAGTCAATGAAATATTCCTTTTTACCTCATTTTGCACGTACTTTACTTGAAGTCCGTAGTCAATGAAATGTTATTCCTTTTCATTTCATTTTGCACGTACTTTACTTGAAGTCCGTAGTCAATGAAATATTCCTTTTTACCTCATTTTGCACGTACTTTCCTTGAAGTCCGCAGTCAATGAAATGTTCCTTTTCACTTCATTTTGCACGTACTTTACTTGAAGTCCGTAGTCAATGAAATATTATTCCTTTTCATTTCATTTTGCACGTACTTTACTTGAAGTCTGTAGTCAATGAAATATTCCTTTTTACCTCATTTTGCACGTACGTTACTTGAAGTCCGTAGTCAATGAAATGTTATTCAGTTTCACTTCATTATGTGCCCACTTTACTTCAAGTCCGCAGTCGATAAGATATTAGTTCTGGCGTAATGTATCTAGAAGTCATGGAAACTGATGGGTAATTATAACATATATAGAATTTTAATACAAATCAAATGAGTATTATTAATACTATTACTGTTGATATTATCATCTCTATTGTCAACATTAATACCACTGAGTAATATTAAACAACAATCATAATGGTAATAATGATAATAAATCGAAGGTATGATGTCACATCAATAAACTATACGAGAAGTAACACATCAGAATCACTGATGAAGTTTTCAATCTCAAAAGCCAAAAGAAAGATAATATTCCCAGAGAGTGTGTGATTATGCAAGCAGGACTTCATGATGATGCAAGCAAGATAATCTTCCGAATTGGGGAAGGCAATGGACGTATAAAGAGTGCTTTCTGTTTATCATAGACAGGACAGACATTATGTGTTGCTCGTTCATTAGTCAAACTGATGGGGTACAAGGTTTTAACATTTAATGAACCTTACGCTGGTTTTTATATTAGTCTTCCTTCTAAGAAAGCGAGGGTGGGTAATTTGGAGTAAAAATAAGAGATGTGATTGAGTTGATAAAGAAAGGAAAGATTTCGTTGAAGGGATTTGATAAAAAAGAAGAAAAAAATCATTTGTTGAAAATGTTATGCTTTGGTGGCGAGGGTGTAAGATGTGACTGAATAAAATAGAGAACTGAAAAAAAAAGATCTGAGATAAAGAAGAAGAAAATAATATCTTGAGGTTATTCATATTTGCTGGCAACGAATCTGAATTTTCGTTGTGTAAAAAAAAAGATGTAAGGTACCCGAATAAATCAATAAAAAAAAAGTCTTCCGTGCTCAGTTAGGAAAGACAAGGAAATTATCGAGAATATTGCGCTGTCGATAAGCAGACATTAATTCACACTTAATAACCTACCTATTGAAGCAAAAAGACTAAAATCGCCTGTTATTATTAGATTGAGACGCACTTCAATAAACTTCCTAAATAGAGTTCATTATGAGGAATTGCAGGCAGCGCTACTGGCTAAATAAGGCACTCCATCTCATTTATTTTATTCTGCGTGATTAATTTAGTAAGCGTCAGGTACGTTGCCCTTAACTGACTAAAAAAATGCTTTTTATTTTTCCTATGAACATACAGTTGCATAATTTTAAGTGCTTATAATTTATAGGAAAAATATTGGTCTTATGTATATACAGCTTAAGCTTTTAACTAGGCGATAAGGAAAAAAAAGAATATATATATATATATATACATATATATATATATATATATATATATATATATATATATATATACAGTGAACCCTCGCTATAACGCCGTTCACAATAATCACAATAAAAGGATAATAACAACAATAATAATACGTATACAAATACCAATACTAATAGTAACAATAAGAATGATAATAGCAATGATAATAGTAATGATAATGATGATAATGATAAGAACAAACAATGTCAATGAAAAAAATGCAAATATTTATATACTGCCAGTATCTTTATTGTCGCTATCTATAACATAAATATGTTACGCTTACATTTTACATCTGAAATCATGTTCAATCTGAGTGCTAGCTTGAAGTCTATTCAATTTGGTGTAAATTGGTGTGATGATAGACAATATGGCTAGTAAAAAATGACTCATATAAGACACGCCCACGTAACGACACACACACACACACACACACACACACACACACACACACGCATACACACGGGCGCGCGGGCGAGTCATGTTATGAATTCTTGATGATCCAATTCTAACTGCATTATCATTATTGTTATTTTTGTTATCATTATCAATTTGTTATTGTTATTATAATCATTTTTGTCATTATTAACATTATCATTATTGTTGTTATTATTATCATTATTCTTATTACCGTTGTTATTATTATCATTATTGCTGTTATTGCTATCATTATCATTATTGTCGTTATTGTCATTACACTACAGTTAAGTAGTTAGACTGCCAGTTTATTTACATGACTCTGAGGGTGAGCTTAAGATAGTATGAGAAGAGGAAAGGAGGGAGAAGAAAAGGGGAGAGGGTGTGTCATTCTTTGATATCTATGCTGCCAGTTTTCACTCCATTTTAAAACGAGTCCACAGTCAATGACACATTATTCCTTTTTATCTCATTTTGCACGTACTTTACTTGAAGTCCGCAGTCAATGAAATATTATTCCTTTTCATTTCATTTGAAGTCCGCAGTCAATGAAATATTATTCCTTTCCATTTCATTTGAAGTCCGCAGTCAATGAAATATTATTCCTTTTCATTTCATTTTGCACGTACTTTACTTGAAGTCCGTAGTCAATGAAATATTATTCCTTTTTACCTCATTTTGCACGTACTTTACTTGAAGTCCGCAGTCAATGAAATATTATTCCTTTTCATTTCATTTTGCACGTACTTTACTTGAAGTCCGTAGTCAATGAAATATTATTCCTTTTCATTTCATTTTGCACGTACTTTACTTGAAGTCCGTAGTCAATGAAATATTATTCCTTTTTACCTCATTTTGCACGTACTTTACTTGAAGTCCGCAGTCAATGAATATTATTCCTTTTCATTTCATTTTGCACGTACTTTACTTGAAGTCCGCAGTCAATGAATATTATTCCTTTTCATTTCATTTTGCACGTACTTTACTTGAAGTCCGCAGTCAATGAAATATTATTCCTTTCCATTTCATTTGAAGTCCGCAGTCAATGAATATTATTCCTTTTCATTTCATTTTGCACGTACTTTACTTGAAGTCTGTAGTCAATGAAATATTATTCCTTTTTACCTCATTTTGCACGTACTTTACTTGAAGTCCGCAGTCAATGAAATATTATTCCTTTTCATTTCATTTGAAGTCCGCAGTCAATGAAATGTTATTCCTTTTCATTTCATTTTGCACGTACTTTACTTGAAGTCTGTAGTCAATGAAATATTCCTTTTTACCTCATTTTGCACGTACTTTACTTCAATGAAATGTTATTCCTTTTCATTTCATTTTGCACGTACTTTACTTGAAGTCCGTAGTCAATGAAATGTTATTCCTTTTCATTTCATTTTGCACGTACTTTACTTGAAGTCCGCAGTCAATGAAATATTATTCCTTTTCATTTCATTTTGCACGTACTTTACTTGAAGTCCGCAGTCAATGAAATGTTATTCCTTTTCATTTCATTTTGCACGTACTTTACTTGAAGTCCGTAGTCAATGAAATATTATTCCTTTTCATTTAATTTTGCACGTACTTTACTTGAAGTCTGTAGTCAATGAAATGTTATTCCTTTTCATTTCATTTTGCACGTACTTTACTTGAAGTCCGTAGTCAATGAAATATTATTCCTTTTCATTTCATTTTGCACGTACTTTACTTGAAGTCTGTAGTCAATGAAATGTTATTCCTTTTCATTTCATTTTGCACGTACTTTACTTGAAGTCCGTAGTCAATGAAATATTCCTTTTTACCTCATTTTGCACGTACGTTACTTGAAGTCCGTAGTCAATGAAATGTTATTCAGTTTCACTTCATTATGTGCCCACTTTACTTCAAGTCCGCAGTCGATAAAATATTAGTTCTGGCGTAATGTATCTAGAAGTCATGGAAACTGATGGGTAATTATAACATATATAGAATTTTAATACAAATCAAATGAGTATTATTAATACTATTACTGTTGATATTATCATCTCTATTGTCAACATTAATACCACTGAGTAATATTAAACAACAATCATAATGGTAATAATGATAATAAATCGAAGGTATGATGTCACATCAATAAACTATACGAGAAGTAACACATCAGAATCACTGATGAAGTTTTCAATCTCAAAGGCCAAAAGAAAGATAATATTCCCAGAGAGTGTGTGATTATGCAAGCAGGACTTCATGATGATGCAAGCAAGATAATCTTCCGAATTGGGGAAGGCAATGGACGTATAAAGAGTGCTTTCTGTTTATCATAGACAGGACAGACATTATGTGTTGCTCGTTCATTAGTCAAACTGATGGGGTACAAGGTTTTAACATTTAATGAACCTTACGCTGGTTTTTATATTAGTCTTCCTTCTAAGAAAGCGAGGGTGGGTAATTTGGAGTAAAAATAAGAGATGTGATTGAGTTGATAAAGAAAGGAAAGATTTCGTTGAAGGGATTTGATAAAAAAGAAGAAAAAAATCATTTGTTGAAAATGTTATGCTTTGGTGGCGAGGGTGTAAGATGTGACTGAATAAAATAGAGAACTGAAAAAAAAGATCTGAGATAAAGAAGAAAATAATATCTTGAGGTTATTCATATTTGCTGGCAACGAATCTGAATTTTCGTTGTGTAAAAAAAAAGATGTAAGGTACCCGAATAAATCAATAAAAAAAAGTCTTCCGTGCTCAGTTAGGAAAGACAAGGAAATTATCGAGAATATTGCGCTGTCGATAAGCAGACATTAATTCACACTTAATAACCTACCTATTGAAGCAAAAAGACTAAAATCGCCTGTTATTATTAGATCGAGACGCACTTCAATAAACTTCCTAAATAGAGTTCATTATGATGAATTGCAGGCAGCGCTACTGGCTAAATAAGGCACTCCATCTCATTTATTTTATTCTGCGTGATTAATTTAGTAAGCGTCAGGTACGTTGCCCTTAACTGACTAAAAAAATGCTTTTTATTTTTCCTATGAACATATAGTTGCATAATTTTAAGTGCTTATAATTTATAGGAAAAATATTGGTCTTATGTATATACAGCTTAAGCTTTTAACTAGGCGATAAGGAAAAAAAAGAATATATACATATATATATATATATATATATATATATATATATATATACAGTGAACCCTCGCTATAACGCCGTTCACAATAATCACAATAAAAGGATAATAACAACAATAATAATACGTATACAAATACTAATACTAATAGTAACAATAAGAATGATAATAGCAATGATAATAGTAATGATAATGATAATGATAAGAACAAACAATGTCAATGAAAAAAATGCAAATATTTATATACTGCCAGTATCTTTATTGTCGCTATCTATAACATAAATATGTTACGCTTACATTTTACATCTGAAATCATGTTCAATCTGAGTGCTAGCTTGAAGTCTATTCAATTTGGTGTAAATTGGTGTGATGATAGACAATATGGCTAGTAAAAAATGACTCATATAAGACACGCCCACGTAACGACACACACACACACACACACACACACACACACACACACACACACACGCATACACACGGGCGCGCGGGCGAGTCATGTTATGAATTCTTGATGATCCAATTCTAACTGCATTATCATTATTGTTATTTTTGTTATCATTATCAATTTGTTATTGTTATTATAATCATTTTTGTCATTATTAACATTATCATTATTGTTGTTATTATTATCATTATTCTTATTACCGTTGTTATTATTATCATTATTGCTGTTATTGTTATCATTATCATTATTGTTGTTATTGTCATTACACTACAGTTAAGTAGTTAGACTGCCAGTTTATTTACATGACTCTGAGGGTGAGCTTAAGATAGTATGAGAAGAGGAAAGGAGGGAGAAGAAAAGGGGAAAGGGTGTGTCATTCTTTGATATCTATGCTGCCAGTTTTCACTCCATTTTAAAACGAGTCCACAGTCAATGACACATTATTCCTTTTTATCTCATTTTGCACGTACTTTACTTGAAGTCCGCAGTCAATGAAATATTATTCCTTTTCATTTCATTTTGCACGTACTTTACTTGAAGTCCGCAGTCAATGAAATATTATTCCTTTTCATTTCATTTGAAGTCCGCAGTCAATGAAATATTATTCCTTTTCATTTCATTTGAAGTCCGCAGTCAATGAAATATTATTCCTTTTCATTTCATTTGAAGTCCGCAGTCAATGAAATATTATTCCTTTTCATTTCATTTGAAGTCCGCAGTCAATGAAATATTATTCCTTTTCATTTCATTTGAAGTCCGCAGTCAATGAAATATTATTCCTTTTCATTTTTGCACGTACTTTACTTGAAGTCCGTAGTCAATGAAATATTATTCCTTTTCATTTCATTTTGCACGTACTTTACTTGAAGTCCGCAGTCAATGAAATATTATTCCTTTTCATTTAATTTTGCACGTACTTTACTTGAAGTCCGTAGTCAATGAAATATTATTCCTTTTCATTTCATTTTGCACGTACTTTACTTCAAGTCCGCAGTCAATGAAATATTATTCCTTTTCATTTCATTTTGCACGTAATTTACTTGAAGTCTGTAGTCAGTGAAATATTATTCCTTTTTACCTCATTTTGCACGTACTTTACTTGAAGTCCGCAGTCAATGAAATATTATTCCTTTTCATTTCATTTGAAGTCCGCAGTCAATGAAATGTTATTCTTTTTCATTTCATTTTGCACGTACTTTACTTGAAGTCTGTAGTCAATGAAATATTCCTTTTTACCTCATTTTGCACGTACTTTACTTGAAGTCCGCAGTCAATGAAATGTTCCTTTTCACTTCATTTTGCACGTACTTTACTTGAAGTCCGTAGTCAATGAAATGTTATTCCTTTTTACCTCATTTTGCACGTACGTTACTTGAAGTCCGTAGTCAATGAAATGTTATTCAGTTTCACTTCATTTTGTGCCCACTTTACTTCAAGTCCGCAGTCGATAAGATATTAGTTCTGGCGTAATGTATCTAGAAGTCATGGAAACTGATGAGTAATTATAACATATAGAATTTTAATACAAATCAAATGAGTATTATTAATACTATTACTGTTGATATTATCATCTCTATTGTCAACATTAATACCACTGAGTAATATTAAACAACAATCATAATGGTAATAATGATAATAAATCGAAGGTATGATGTCACATCAATAAACTATACGAGAAGTAACACATCAGAATCACTGATGAAGTTTTCAATCTCAAAGGCCAAAAGAAAGATAATATTCCCAGAGAGACGTGTGTGATTATGCAAGCAGGACTTCATGATGATGCAAGCAAGATAATCTTCCGAATTGGGGAAGGCAATGGACGTATAAAGAGTGCTTTCTGTTTATCATAGACAGGACAGACATTATGTGTTGCTCGTTCATTAGTCAAACTGATGGGGTACAAGGTTTTAACATTTAACGAACCTTACGCTGGTTTTTTATATTAGTCTTCCTTCTAAGAAAGCGAGGGTGGGTAATTTGGAGTAAAAATAAGAGATGTGATTGAGTTGATAAAGAAAGGAAAGATTTCGTTGAAGAGATTTGATAAAAAAAAAAAAAATCATTTGTTGGAAATGTTATGCTCTGATGGCGAGGGTGTAAGATGTGATTGAATAAAATAG
>NC_091564.1:31353393-31355893 GCF_042767895.1 Penaeus vannamei | reverse complement strand
CCTCATCACTTTTTGTGTTCGTTTAGATAGCTCTAATATATATATATATATATATATATATATATATATATATATATATATATATATATATATATATATATATATGTATGTATATATATATATATATGTGTGTGTGTGTGTGTGTGTGTGTGTGTGTGTGTGTGTGTGTATGTGTGAACACAAGCACAAACATAATCACGTAAACACAAAAATGAAAATGAGATTAGCCACAATGACAATTGAAAATTAGCATGACGTTTCGAACTCTTCACGAGCTCCTCTTCGGTTTTTGTCTGAAGAGGAACTCGTGAAGAGTTCGAAACGCCACGCTTACTTTCAATTCTCATTGTGGCGAATTTCATTTTCATATATATATATATATATATATATATATATATATATATATATAAACACACACACACACACATGTATATATATATATATATATATATATATATATATATATATATATATATATGTACAAACACATACACACACACACACACACAACTGATGGAAGTTTCCGGCACGTGCAACATTTTCCGAATTGTAGTTCTGTTCACTACTAATCTTACCTGGAACTCTAATCTCCAAAAGGCGAGTTGTATTCATAATTCCATACCATGATTTTCTCTTATCGAAGTGACAAAATCCTTCACTACCTAGCAAAAAATCATAAAACGTAATCATGTCACCCCCTTTTCCCTCTTCCCACCATCTTCCAAATCCCTAATCCCGTCGACCTTTCTCCACAGTCCCAGGTTCCTCAAAGCCAAACACCCGCTTGGCGAACAGGTCATCTACGTGCTTCCTTAAATGGAGTCGCCACACCACTGCAAGGGACTCGGCGGGAGAGCAGGTCCTGTGATGTGGGGATTCCTTGTCTTGTGTCCACGTCAACTGAGATGATTCTTTTCGTGGCGGCGATGAATGGGGGGGGGGGGGTTGTTGACTGTCGGTGAGGTGATCCTTTGGTTATAGATTCGAGTTGGTCATTTTTTCTCCCATCTTCAACCACACACACACACACACACACACACACACACACACACATATATATATATATATATATATATATATATATATATATATATATATATATATATATATATATATATATATATATATATATATATATATATATATATATATAATTCTGTGTGTGTGTGTGTGTGTGTGTGTGTTTGTAGTTGAGGATGAGAGAAAAATTATCAAATCGAATCTATAACACACACACACACACACACACACACACATATATATATATAATACATATACATATACATATATATATGTATATATATATATATACATACATATATATATATATATATATATATATATATATATATATATATATATATATATATATAGGGTAAGGTGGGACAGGAAGCCCCCCTTAAGGAAGAACACCTGTTGTATTTACAGTATTATATCTAGCGATCTTAAACAGACTTTGTTAGATAGCTTGGCTCATGAACCATCAATGCTGATAACGCTATTCACTTTTTGAGGTTTTGCCAAGGTGATAATATGAATTTCATAAAAGATAACAAAAAGGCCTTTTACCCCATGCCTGGGGCAAAAGGCCTACATAAAATATATTCTGTTGCATCAATAGAACAACAATGATAAAGAAAATAATAGTTTTTTTTCAATTAAAGCATAAAAATAGGTATTTCATCCATATGCAACGTACACCTACTTTATATTTTAAATATAATCCCAATAATTGATATTTTATCACATGGGAGTGCTACATATGTAAGAAATCATGAACTAAAATATTCACTTGGACAAATAAATATGGGTGACTTTGCAAAATAATGCTTGTTTATTCATAGACACGATAATAATCCCTATTCTCTACAAAATCATAACTAGTTTCTTCCATTAGTCAAATAGTCTGTATAAACTGTAGCTTCCTCTAATGTCTGGCTATCAGTTTATCAAAAAACAAAAGTGTTTTTAACCGCTTAGGCCTACTCAATCTTTTAACTCTCAGTTGTGACATATGTACCAATCAAATCCTGGTGTAGAGTCATCGTGGGACCAATTCTTGCAAACTGTAAACTGTACAAATTTTTCAGAGGATCTCTTGCTAGCAAAAGATGCCCTGCACACTTGGCGGGACCAATCACCATCAGAGGAAACTGGACTTGAAGTCTTCCTACTTTGCTGTTTTCCCTTTTTGTTTTAACAAATATGAGGAAAGGGTAAACAGCCCCCTGCTAGGCCTTTTGCCCCACAGCAGTGCAGGCCTTTAACTCCAGACACCATGTTGAAGTACATCAACCTTCACTCATCTATAACAACATTTTAACGTTTGAATTGTAGTGCAAGATATTCTTAAGTCTCGTAAGCTCTATCAATAGCCATAATATAAGCAATACACAAAAAGATACCTGTCAAATCTATCACTTACAAAACACTGCACTTACACGGAATGTGCTCAAAAGAGAAAAACACATGTTGTCCACTTCCCTGACTGGCTTTCACT
>NC_091564.1:31340893-31348393 GCF_042767895.1 Penaeus vannamei | reverse complement strand
TCTCCTTCCTTCCTTCCTTCCTTCCAGTCCACTCTTTCTCCTTCTCTCCCTCTCTTTCTATCCAACCTACTGGAAAAAAAAAAAAAAAAAAAAAAAAAAAAATATATATATATATATATATATATATATATATATATATATATATATATATATATATATCCTAGCCTAATCTCAGCCAAACTTGAACTGCACGGTGGTGTTTTAACAGCACGCGTAAGCAACATCACGTGACTTGAGCTCTGACGTAGAATGGGTTCATTATCATCTTATTAACTTGAACATGTGCCTTATGAGCAAAGACTAATATTAAGGATGGTATATAATGATGATGTGGATGATGATGGGGATAATTAGATTGATGGTTATAGCAATAATGATCATATATTAAGGTAATTGTAATAACATCTAGATTATCATTATTATCATCACTTTATCCTTATTATCATAATATGAAATATCATTATTAATTCCATATCATCAAAATTATCGTTATTAATTCCATTATAATCCAAATTATCATTAATTCCATTATCATCAATATTATCATTATTAATTCCATTATCATCAAAATTATCATTATCAATTCCATTATTATCATAATCAACTCGACAATAAACATGATGGTGATTACATTATCAACGTGAAAAATAATAATATCGACAATTATAATAACAATAATGGTAATGTTATTATTATAAGGTAATTGCAATAATCGGAAAAGCAATAGCCATATAAGCGATATTGATAATAATATCTAATTATTATTAGATATGAAAATAACAACATAATGATGAACATAACAACACGAAAGATCGCAACTAAAGCAAATATTCGGGAAAAAAAGCCAGACTAAATTACAAAGAAGTTTTATTACCTCTCCGGGTCACTTTTAACACGAGACAAGGATATACTCTGACACTTAACCTCCCGTCATACGCATCAACGGACATCGCGTATATTATCATAACCTAATTACGTACACGAGTATAAGCGAACGAATAATTATTCATTAGACTAGCCGTCCGTGACCCTGTTTTAAGGGCGCTAAAAACGGGTTGCATTAGGGTGGGAAGCCGCCGTCCATTGGCCTGTTTCTGTCTTTCGCCGCCAGAGGGACACGTGCTCCGGGTCTCGGTTTATTTTCAAAACAAATCATTATGGAGAATGGGAAATCCCCGCGTGTTCTTTCGGTCTTTCTTTTTCATTATCTTTATTTCTCTCTCTCTCTTCTTCTGTTCTTCCTTCCTTCTCTCCGTTCTTTTCTTAATTCTTAATTCTTTTCTTCCTCCTTTCTTTCCACGTTTGATTCTTCCTTCCTATCTATTTCCCTGTCCATCCACCCAATCTTCTCTCCCTCTCTCTCCTTCTCTCCGTTCTTTTCTCCTCTTTTTTTCCATTCTACCATTTTTTTTTTTTTTTTGCTTCTTTCCCTCCGTCTCTACTTCCCACCTTCTCCCCTATCCTCCGTTCCTCCCTCTCTACTTCCCTCCCTCCTGCCTAATACCTCATTAATTTCCTTTTCTTTCCTCACGCTCTCCTTTCCTCCCTCCTGCCCACCCACCCTCCTTCCCTTCATCCCACATACCCCACCCACCAACCTTCCCTCCCACCTCCTCCTCCACCTACCCTCCTTCCCTCCCACATTCTCCCCCACCTACCCTCCTTCCCATATATCCCCGTCCACTCACTTTCCCTCCTTCCCTCCTTATTTCAATTTCAATTTCCCGTGTACCCCCCACCCGCCACCATCCCTCCTTTCCACTTCCTCCCTCAACGATCCTTCTTCCCTCTCCGCCTCCTCACCCTACCCAATTTCCTTCCCCTCCACCTCCCACCAAATCCCTAACCCACCCTCATTTCCTCCTTCCCTTACCTCCTCCCCCACCCATTTCCCTCCCTCCCACCTCTCCCCCACCCACCAACCTTCCCTCCCACATCTTCACCCCCATCCACGCTCCCTCCCTCCCCACCTCCTCCCCCACCCATTTCCCTCCATCCCACCTCTCCCCCACCCACCAACCTTCCCTCCCACATCCTCTCCCCCATCCACGCTCCCTCCCTCCCCAACTCCTCCCCCACCCATTTCCCTCCCTCCCACCTCTCCCCCACCCACCAACCTTCCCTCCCACCTTCTCTCTCCCACTCACCAACCTTCCCTCCCACCTCCTCTCCCACCCATTTTGCTTCCCTCCCCCCACTTTTCCCCCACCCACCTTCCTTCCCTCCCTCCCTCCCTCCCACCCATTTTGCTTCTCTCCCACCTCCTCTCACCCACCCTCCCTCCTTCCCTCCCTCCCACCTCCTCTCCTCCACCCACCTTCCTTCCCTCCCTCCCTCCCACCTCCTCTCCCCCACCCACCATCCTTCCCTCCCTCCCTCCCACCCATTTCCCTCCCTCCTAACTCCTCTCCCCCACCCTCCCTCCTTCCCTCCCTCCCACCTCCTCTCCCCTTCCCACCCTCCTTCCCTTCCCATCCCTCCCTTCCACCCACCCATTTTTAACGACCATTTCCCTCTCGAAACAAGCTTGTCAACACAGCCGCCTAACCGCCCAATTAGGGAACCCAAAAGGAGGGCCGGGGAGTCGTTCTCACATTCGGGAGTTTGCATACATACGCACACATACACGCGCACACACCACCATGGACTAACAACAGGCAATGTGGGAGATAATGATAGCTCGCTTAACAGTAAACATGTATATAAATCAAAATGCAATATTAGATCCCCTCGGGAATATGAAGGAGAAAAAATGTCCCTCGGTTGAATAAACCCGGCTGGGTAAAAAAACAAACTTGTATCTATATGTAGTATATCTATATACAAGGATATATATGTTATATCATATTGTGTGTGTATATATATATATATATATACATACATACATATATATATATATATATATATATATATATATATATATATATATTTACGTACATCTATGTTTTTTATATACTTATACACATACACTGTTTACATGTTTTTTTTTCTTTTATGTATATATTTTTATACACATGCACACATGTGTATGTGAGTGTTTGTGTATGTGTGTACGTGTGTGTGTGTGTGTGTGTGTGTGTGTGTGTGTGTGTGTGTGTGTGTGTGTGTGTGTGTGTGTGTGTGTGTGTGTGTGTGTATTAGTGAAAAAGATAAAGAGAATATATGTTTGGGGCACGTAGTAACACCAACAGATCTGGAAGACTGTGATGTTCTCTCCCTGTTCTTGTTATCTCGTAGGAAATTCATCAACCCGTTCCCTCTGCCTCATTAACCCGCTCTTGATATAGTCAGTGGATATTTCAAGAACTTTCTTTAGTCCTTTCCTTGTTCTTAAAAGATTATTATTTTTATTGCTTATTACGATTCCACTAAGATAGTAATCATCAAGTGAATTACTGGACGTGGAAGAATCTTCATAAAACGCACCGCAATCCAATAGATTAATTAGGCACTTCATTCATCAAATATTATCGCGGTTGGACAAATTAGCAGAGCTCTTTCGTCACAGCTATCATAGTCGGGTGCTCGAACCTGCTCCTCTGAACACTTAGCGCGGGACAAGAGCGGCGGGTGAAGGGGCGGCTAGCATAAGGTGACCTTGTACATGGGGTCAACCTCTGAGAAGTAGTAAAAGTGTATTAGTGAAAATTCACATGCGTACAAACATAATTAACGTCAGTGTGTAAACAGTTTTAGTCTAAGTGATGTGTCGTTTCCACACTCCTAAAAATATTTATTCGAGTTCATTCTATGGACAACTTTCACCGGATTGTGTAACGGGTTTTGATTGCGAGAAAATGTGTAAAAGAAGCTATAAAGAAACGTAGTTAACGTCAGCATCTATCTGTTCGTCTTATATATAAAAAAATGATGTTTTTGCTTGTGAGAAGAACAACGTATTTCATGCGGGGTTACTGAAACCTACAGCCTCATTGAACCAAGAAGACGTCACACAAGAAACCATTAACGCAAAAAGCCTCCACAAGGAACAAAGTAAGTCTTGTGGTTCGACGGATACGTTTACAAATCGCGCATGAAGGTCACAAATCACTCAATAAAGTTCTTCTGGGAAATCTGTTCATTTATCTGATATACGATCTGTGCAAAAACGAGTTTATAATAGTCACCCTTTCGATACAGCATGGGAATTTAAGATAGATCTTATCTTCTTTCTTTCCTTTTGTTCTTTATCTTAAACAGATGTATGACACACCCACCGTGAAGACAAGATTGGCAGTCTTCATCATCAGTTTCAAAATCGTTTTAATAGTCGTAAAACGCACCAGAAAAAAGTCATTCAAAGATAATAAACATACCCAGAAACCCATCGATAAATAACACGCGACGACGATATATTAGAAGACCGAAATATCTCAAGCGGCGCTAAATGTATGATTAATTCATCTAATATAATTCACAAGATGAAATCCGACACCCAGGAACCGAACGCATGATTTCCCACGCGCCACAAAAATACCAGTTTATGCCATTACATGCGCAGGAAACAAACACACAAACAGAACAAGACAAACAAAAGATTCCTGCCCTGATAAGAATAATAAACACAAACAAATACACACACCCAAGCACGAAACTCACTGTTGATGATTTTGATATGATGATAGAGCAAGTGCAAACCCACGCATATATGTTACTAACCTATAAATCTACACATGCAGTCAGATCTACTTGACATGGCCAAGGTCCCGAGTCGAGTTTTGTTATTTCTTTACGTGATCTAAGTATTTGATCTCTAGATTAAATATAGAGGAGTCTTGAAGTACAAACGAACTTATTAATAGCATCTGTCAACACGGATCAATTTATGATACTTCTTTTTAATACCTCTCTTGGATTCAATGTTATAACTGTGTAGTCCTCTCACAGCACAGAATAGGCATGCCATTCGTTCAAATCAAATGAATGGTAGATTTTGAAAGATTTCTATGCAGTGGTCACATTTGACCTCGGAAACTCATGTCTCACTTCTATAATACTAGTAATTCTACATATTTTCAAAAAGTATTACAATGTACTTATTTCCTCAATAACGTGTGCATAAGAGCATTCCAAACCTTTATTCTCTTATTATCATTGCTGTTGTTAAAGATTCATTTGTCTTTCAGCTTAAATCTATCGACTATATTGCCACTTCTCATCTTATCAGAGGATTTTATTTCGCTTACACACAGAGCATCTGGTATAGATATCGACCTTTGATTAAAGACACTTATACCCCATTGTAAGTCTTATCGAATGTCTTTAATTTTGTTCCTACGCGTAAGGTGTCTTTAATTTGTTCTTATGCAAATACTCCTCTTTTGAAGATTATTTCTGCCTTGATAATAACAAGGAAAGTTTCGAAGACTCTTTTGTTAAATTATCAAACGTTAAATGAGCCGTCTCCTATATTTTTATAATATACAAATGGCGATACAATGACAATAAAAGCAGGGTGCCACATCACATTTAAATATCATAAATTTGTAAAATTAGCGATATGATAAAAATAAGATTTATTGCAATATTTACCCTGCCTTGTTATTGCGATATATTATCAAAAAGGTGTATAAAACGATATAAAAGTTTATTATAATTAACAACATTAAATTTGAGAAGTGGCAACGGAGCAAATCGCAGACAACATGGCAAAAAAAAGTCATAGACCTTTCATGATTACCGCCCGAGGTGCTTTTTCCTTTCCTTCTCTCACCCTTTTCCTTCTAATCATGAGGAGATCAAAACCACATCTTATTAAGGCAGTCTTAAGGCCATTTGGTTGACGCAAAAACATAGGAAACTATTTCATTCATTACAAAAAAAACACAATGATGAAAAGAAAAAAAAATCTGTGAGTGTAATTATCTTAAAGGCGAAAACTGGCCTAATTAATCATGTAAAACGACCGAAAAGGCTGAAAATAGCAACACCTGCTGGCATAGACGAAAACAGATGAACATTGAGATCGAATAATCTTTGGAGAATGCTATGTAGTATAGGCTTCTGTTTCTTTCTTTCTTTCTTTCTTTCTTTCTTTCTTTCTTTCTTTCTTTCTTTCTTTCTTTCTTTCTTTCTTTCTTTCTTTTTTTTTTTTTTTTTTTTTTTTTTTTTTTTTTTTTTTTTTTTTTTTTACTTTTTTACTTTTGTACTAGGTCTGTCGCTTTCTGAGTGTAATAGGTTAATTAAGATCAACCCTTCGCCTCTCCTCTCCTTTCTCTCTCTCTCTTCATTTCCCTCTCCCTTCTTCTTCCTTTCCATTTTCCTTCTCCTTTCCATGTCCCTTCTTCTCTCCCTATCCCTCTTCCTTTCCCTTTCCCATTTCCTTCCCCTCTCCCTCTCCTTTTCCGAATCTCGCTCTGCCGCTCCATCTCACTCAATAATAATAATAATAATAGTAATAACATTAATAATAATAATCATCATCATAATGATAATGATAATAATAATAATGATAATGATAATAATAATAATGATAATAATAATAATAATAATAATAATGATGATGATAGTAATAATAATAATAGTAATACCAACTCCAACAACAAGGATAATAATAATGATAACGACAAAGCAAATCACCTTGACAGACATTCAGAGTTACGCAATCTCCTGCTTGTAATATTTTTTGAAGATGCTGAAACACGTTCTCATGTCTTATGGCCTTGTTAACCGTTTTTTTCCTACGAATTCAAGCATTGACGTCAATGATGTGCTCTTATCATTATTTTATGCATAGCTGTTCATCTGAATAGGTCGCTGGATACGGAGAAAACTTGAGTCATTTGGATACGTTGAGAGACATGGTAGTGCCACTCAAGCTCGTCGTAAGGAACTTAATGTGGTGTATATTAGATGCTGTCAAACGCGGTGAGTTTAGCAAGAACGAGGAAAAAATGGCTGGCTGGTTATGAGAGCTGCTTTTGCTTTCGAGTGATATTGTTTGCAAGAACCGTGTATGCTTATACACACTTGCAAGTATACGTTCACGCATATAAAGTGGTATGTGTGCGCATTTACAAACATTCGTATACACATAAAGGTACACACTCATAGAGAGAGAGAGAGAGAGAGAGAGAGAGAGAGAGAGAGAGAGAGAGAGAGAGAGAGAGAGAGAGAGAGAGAGAGAGAGAGAGAGAGAGATAGACAGAGAGAGAGAAAGACAGAGAGAGAGAGAGAGAGAGAGAGAGAGAGAGAGAGAGAGAGGGAGGAGAGAGAGAGAGAGAGAGAGAGAGAGAGAGAGAGAGAGAGAGAGAGAGAGACCGACTGACTTGCAGACAAGTGACAAACAGCAATAACAGCAGCTTAGTGGCAGAGGGAGAGCCATAAACCAACAGTCAAGTATTTCCTCCACCTTATTGAGAAGCATTTTCCTTGTCTGAGCTCATTCCTAACCTTGTCATTTATCAATCTTAAACTCATCACTATCTGTTGTTAAAAAAAAAAAAAAAAATACATACAATCGAATCGAAAACATGCATATATTGAAATCGAATCGAATAT
>NC_091564.1:31323393-31333393 GCF_042767895.1 Penaeus vannamei | reverse complement strand
GTTATTATCTTTTTAAATATTTATTCAAATATTAAATATGCATTTTTTGTGAGTTGATCTTTACTTTTTTTTTTCTTTAGTCCATGCCATGCACTCGTTTTATCTTTTTTTGTTATTCTTTATCTGTATTCTTTATATACAGCCATTAGCTTAATTAATGATGTCGCTGCTAGAATTATCTTGATTACCTTGGGTTCAGGCGTGCAGTTGAAATTATAAATCAGCCATAATTACAAATCTGTAATAATTAGAAATCTGCAGTAATTAGAAATTTGTACTAATTATGAAAATACAAGGAAGTGGTGGCATTTTTTTCTAACTCTTCACTTCTTTCTTATTATACTACTCTTATCATTTTTCTCCTCTATCTCTCTCTCATTATTAATGCCGATTTTCTTCATTATATTAGTTAGTATTTTTTTAGTTTATTCAATCCGTGAGTGTCTTCGTCCTTCTGATAGTAAACATTATCAGTATTCACTACATCACACCCGCACCCTTCAGAGATAATACATTCATCATCACGCATATATCATCCCTATTGCACTCACTGCTTCTTTATCAGCACACACTCACTCGCCGCCCTATGAAGTGATGATATAATAATAATAAAAAAAGACAACGCCCCAAATTAGGTCGGTATATTCACTACAGCGCGTTCGTGTTTTCCTTTGTATGTTGATGTAGGTTTTGGAATATCTATGTGTTTGATTTTCGCTGTGGGCTTTCCGATAAGTACTTTTAAGGGCCACTTTCATGGGTGGAATGCTAGATTAAGGGAGGGAGTGAAAGGACGAAAAGGGGAAAAGGAGCGGATGAGGAAGAGAGGGAGGGAGGAAAGGGGGACGGGATGAGGAAGGAGCTGGAGAGGACAAGGGAAAGGGTAGGGGATGAGGAGGAATAGAGGGGGAAAGGTAAACTGGGGAGGAAGGGAGTGGGCGAGAAACAGAGGGAGGGGATGAGCGGGGGAGGGAGAGAAGACGCGAATAGGGAGGTGGAAGGGAAAGGGAGAGAGGGGTGGGAGAGGAAGCAAGAGCAAGAAAGGGAGTAGGGGAGATGGGAGAAAGAGAAAGTGGAGGAAGTTAGTTGGATGTGGTAATATATATATTCCGACTGATGTCTTCACAGTATCTGTGGGGTAAAGGATGGAAAGTGTGTTATTTGTCTGAAATGCTGTTGTTGTTTTTGTTTTTTGTTTTCTTATTTGCCTATTCTGTAAGGTGTTGGTGGCGGGATGAAGGAGAACTATCCCCGGACTGAAAGCTTATGAATAAGTTCTAAATTTAGCCCAAATCACGTGGGATTTTCGGCCACACTCATTACACAAATCCTCTTCTTCTGTCTGTCTTTTTTTTGTCTTTTCTTCCAACATAAATACGGCCACACAAGACAGTATCGCCGAACCGTAATCCATCTAATATCAGAAATTGTTTTGGCAAGACGATCGTATTTCAATCAATACACAAACGAAGAGTTATTTAGGTCTGCTCCCGTATTTAGTGATAATATAAACATAATAAGCCTTTTTACGCACCACGCCCGGAGCTCAAAAGTATTCAATGAAAGACTTGTTAGATTATGTACATAGCGGAAAGATCATAGGACCTTGTGTTCAGCTCCGACGCCCTAAGTTATCTAAGGCGTGTTTCTTGAAGATCTTGTCGACCCCAAAATCTTTAAGAAATGATGAAGGCTATTTTTTATTTGGGAGGGGGGGAGTGTGGGGGGAGGGTGGAAGTGAATGGGTTTTGGAAAGATTCTCGGAAAGGTCAAAAATAGATTTTAGGTGTCTCTTCGGAGTACAGGGTGAGCTCAGGATTACCAAATATGGTAGCCAGCAGTTAAACAAGTAAAAAAAAAAAAGTATTACACACATGTACTCACGCACATATATACAAAATTATGATAATAATAAACTGGGATGTTTTGAGTAGAATGAAAATTTATAATGAAGGATTTTGAAATGGAATGGGGATACATCTCGCAGTGACATTATTTTATGAATTAATTACAAGGTTATTCTAAAATACATTCTTCTTTGGAGTATGTGTATGCATTCCATATTGCTATTATGTACTCATATACATGCATACACATATACAAATGCACACTCACACAAATGCACACAAACAGACACACATGCACAGATGCACGCACCCACACACTAACACACAAACACAAATGCACACACACACACACACACACAAACACACACACACCCCTATACCTCCCACATACGCACACACATACACAAATGCACACACGCACACGCACACACACACACACACACACACACACACACACACACACAAACAACCCCCTAAACCCCCCCCCCTCCCCACCCACCCACGCACCCAACACAACCGCCCATCACAGCGAGACGTCGGCACGCCCCCTAGCGCCGTCTGGAGGTCCTTCGCTGCTTTCTTAAGAGGATCCTCCGCGTCCTCCTTGGCCCTTCGTCTTGCCCTTATATGTCTCTCCTGTGTCGCCCGCCTCCCTGTCGCTCAGGCCAAGGAGGAAATGGCGACAGAGGGAAAATTTCCTGCGACGAGAAGCCTGTCCTTTGGGGGGAGGTAGGAGGGGAGGGAGGGAAGGAGGGTAGGGTCATGGGAGGAAGGAGGGTGGGGGTTGATGGGGAGGGAGGAGGGGAGGGGCAGATGATTGGGGGGAAGGAGGTAGGCGGGAAGGAGGGAAGGAGGGGGGAGGTGGGGTGATTGAGGGGAGGAGGGGGAGGTGGGGGTGATTGGGGGGAGGGAGGGAGGAGAGGGCGATGGGAGGGAGGGAAGGAGGGTGGGGGTTGATTGGGGGGAGGAAGGGAGGGGGGGGGGAGAGGGCGATGGGAGGGAGGAGGGTAGGAGGGAGGGA
The DNA here is from genome assembly GCF_042767895.1 of Penaeus vannamei. Classification (NCBI taxonomy): domain Eukaryota; kingdom Metazoa; phylum Arthropoda; class Malacostraca; order Decapoda; family Penaeidae; genus Penaeus; species Penaeus vannamei. The sequence goes on along the minus strand of NC_091564.1, from coordinate 31,330,525 downwards.
GTAGGGTGGAAAGAGGGAGTAGGAGGGAGAGAGGAAGGAGGAGGGTGGGAGGAGAGAAGGATGATAAACAGGGAAAGGGAGGGAAGGAGAAGGGATGAGGGAGAGGGAGGGGGAGGGAAAGAGGCAAAATGGAGAGAGGGAAGGAGAGAGAAGGGAGAGGGAGGTAACGAGAAGAGAGGAGAGATTGATGAGGAAGAAGGGAGATGAAAATAAGGAGAGAGGGGAAAAGGAAGAAAGGAGAAAGGAGCGAGGCGACATGAAGAGAGGAGAGGAGAGAAGGAGGAAAAGAAGCGTGGTAAAAGGAGGGAAGAAGGGGGGAAGTGACATGAGGAGAAGGAGGGAAGAAGGAGGGAAGTGCCGAGGTGAAAGGTAGGAGAAAGAGAGATATAGATAAGGAGAAGGAGAAGAGATAAACCAAAAAGAAAAACGGAAGAGGAGAGACGACGAGGCTAAAAGAATCGTCAGTCAAGGGAGATAGAGGAAAGGAGACAAGGTAAAAAAAAAAAAAAAAAAAAAATAATAATAAAAGCAAAGGATAAACGGAAGAACGAAAGGAGGGAGGTAAAAAAAAAGTCATAGAAAGTCAAGATGAAGGAGCCAAGCAGATGAATGGAAGAGACTCACTTTGAGAAGCACTTGAAGGTCACACTCGAGCCTCCACAAAGGTCATGCTGAACGTCCTCTCCTCCTCAGACGTCGAGGTTGACCGCAGTTTATGGAATCGCGGCTCGGAGGAGAATCCCAACCGGAGGAAATGACTGTGTGGCCGAGGAGGGGAGAGGGGAGGGGAGGGAGAAGAGAGGGGAGAGGAAGGGGTAAAGAGATGGGGAGAGAGAGGGGAGAGGGGATGGAGAGAGAGGGGAAAGGAAGGGGTAAAGAGAGGGGGAGAGGGAGGGTAAGGGGGAAAGTGGAGGGGAGGGAGGGTGGGGGAAAGTGGAGGGGAGGGAAGGTGAAAGGGTAAAGAGAGGAGGAGAGGGAGGGGAAGGGAGATAGGAGAGAGAGAGGGGAGGTGAAGGGGTAAAGAGAGGGAGGGGAAAGGGGATAGGAGAGAGAGAGAGGGTGGGAGGGGATGGAGAGGGAGAGGGGAGAGGAAGGGGTTAAAGAGAGGGGAAGAGGGAGAGGGAAGGGGTAAAGGGTGGGTAGGGAGAAAGTGGAGGAGGAGGAGGAAGAGGGAGGTGAAGCGGTAAAGAGAGGGGGAGAGGGAGGGGGAGGGGGATAGGAGAGAGGGGGAGAGGGAGGGGGTAGGGGATGGAGAGGTGGGAAGGAGAGGGAGGGGAAGGGGGGAGGGGATGGAGAGGGAGAGGGTGGGGGTATAAGAGAGGTGGGAAGGAGAGGGAGGGTAGAGGAAGGGGGAAAGGGGAGGGGAGAGAGGAAGAGGGAGGTGAAGGGGGAGGAGAGGGAGAGGGAGAGGGGGAAATAGGAAGGAGAGAGAAGGGGATAGGAGAGGGAGGTGAAGGGGTAAAGATAGGGGGGAGGGAGGGGGAGGGGATAGAGAGGGAGAGGGAAAGGAGAGGGAGAGGGAAAGGAGAGGGAGAGGGAGGGGGATAGGAGAGAAAGGGGGATAGGAGAAGAGAGGTGGGAAGGAGAGGGAGGGGAGGGGAAGGGGAAAGTGGAGGGGAGGGAGGAAGAGAGAGGTGAAGGAGTAAAGAGAGGGGAAGAGATAGGGGATAGGAGAGGTGGGAAGGAAAGGGAGGTGAAGGGGTAAAGGGCGGGGGCAGGTAAAGGAGGAGGAGGGAAGGGGATGGAGAGGGAGGATAAGAAGGTAGGGGGATGGAAAAGGGGAAAATGGTAGAATAAGAGATAGAAGGGGGAGAGGAGGTAAAGGAGGAAGAGGAGAGAGAGGGTGAAAAAGAGGGAAAGAGGGATAGAAGGAGGCGGGGATGGAGATAGGAGAAGAGGAGGGAGGAGGGGAAGAGGAGGGGGAGAAGGAAGGGTGGGGGAACGGAGATGGAGTGGGGGTGGGGGTAGAAGGAAGAAGGAAGAGAAAGGAAAAGACACTCGTTAGATTATTTAATGGTTTGGTTTCAAGGAGAGAGCAAGTTCTATAAAAGTAACTGTTGTCTGTGTGTCTTTGCATGTGTACGTGTGTGTGTGAGAGTGTCTTTGTGCGTGTACGTGTATGTTTGAGTGTCTTTGTATGTGTACGTATGTGTGTGAAAGTCTTTGTATGTGTGCGGGTGTGCCTGGGTGTATTCGTATGTGTATGGGTGTATGTGTATATTAGCGTCTTTGTGTGAGTATATGTGTGGATGTATCTATAATCTACACATTCCAGTAGGTGTAGAATTTATAACGGAACGCGGCACATGCAAAATAATATAATTTATCACACACACACTTCCGCTGCCATATTGGTCCAGGATCACGTGATAACTACGACCTTCAGTTGTATACAAACAAAAAAAAAGAATAAATAGATGAATAAGAGAAAAAATGCAGTAAAAGGAAGAGAGAGATACAAAGTATAACTGAGGCAGGTAACATGCAACCCCACGATGTCTGAAAAAAAAAAAACTTGTAACACAGACAATAAGAATGGTAATTTAGTTGTCTTCATAGAGCAAGCTTTTATGAACGTGTGTTTGTTTTCGCTTTCAGAGAAGGCGCGACTCATACACGCGTTTTGATATATTTATACATTCATGCATACATACATACGTACACATGAACAAATATACAAATACAGTATCGTCTGCATACGTATGAAGTGAAACAGTATCTATCTATCTATACACTCACACACACACACATATGTGCATGTACATGTATATATATATTTATATATATATATATATATATATATATATATATATATTTATATATGAATATATATATATATATATTTATATATATATATATGTATATATATGTATATATATTTATATGTATATATATATAAATATATATATATATATGCATATATATATAGGTATATATATATATGTATTATATATATATATACATATATATATATACCTATATATATATGCATATATATATATATATATATATATATATATATACATATATATATATACCTATATATATATGCATATATATATATATATATATATATTTATATATACATATATGCATACATATATGTATATATATATATATATATATATATATATATATATATATATATATATATATGTATATATATATATATGATACATATATATACATATATATATATACATATATATATATATATATATATATATATATATATATATAAATATATATATATATACATATATATATATATATATATATATATATATATATATATGTATATATAAACACACACACACACACACACACACACACACACACACACACACACACACACACACACACACACACACACACACATATATATATATATATATATATATATATATATATATATATATATATATATATATATATATATATATATATATATATATATATATATATATGTATATATATATATATATATATATATATATATATATATATATATATATATATATATATATATATGTATGTATGTATATACACGTATTTCATCTTCAGGTCTGAAGAAGAAGGGGAGAGAAGGGAGAATAAAAAGAGAAAGAAGAGCCAGCGCAGCGAACAGGAGCAGGTGAGGACAGGTGAACGGAAGCGGAGGGAGGTCAGGTCAGAAGGCCGGCATAAGGGAGAAGGCGTAGGATGTAGGAAGCGGGGAGACTGTCGACAGGAGAAAAACCGTTGTTCAAGTTAATGGCAGTAGATTGAGTCAGGAAGATTCCACCTGTGGACATCAGCGGAAGGGAAGATCATATATATGTGTATATGTATATGCATGTGTATATACAGTATATATAACTATAACTATAACTATAACTATAACTATATATATATATATATATATATATATATATATATATATATATATATATATATATATATATATATACATATATATATATACATATATTTGTGTATGTGTGTGTATGTTCATATATATATATATATATATATATATATATATATATATATATATATATATATATATATATATATATATATATATATATATATATATATATGCACACACACCGACAGTACATTGACACAAAGTAAGAAGCGAGAAAGAGAGATTCCTGCGTATGCGTCCATGTGCTTGTGTGTAAACAAAGCCATCCGGACCCAATCGCTCGCACAGTAGGATCCCTCGCCAAGAGACAACAACAGTAAATCGGTGCCAAAGATAGCAACCGCCCCCCCCCCCTCGCAGCCACGCAGTATGCAAATGATTCGTAGAGCTGTTAACATTATCAGCGCCCTGTTCTCGTCTTGGTTATTGCTGCATCTGTCAATCTCTGGATTTTGAGGAATTCCTGTCGCCATTTTGAGTTTATTGTCGGCGCGATTCACACCACGGGGAGGGAGAGAGAGAGAACGGAGAGATGGAGATGGATGGATAAATTGGTGAGAAGGAGAGAGGGTGAGAGAGAGAAAACGAAAGAGAGACAGGTAGATAGACAGATAGAGATAGACTGAGAGAGAGAGAGAGAGAGCGGAAGAGAGACAGATAGAGATAGATTGTGAGAGAGAGAGAGAAGAAAGATAGATAGAGTGAGAAGATATAGATAGATATATAGAGAAAATAGATAGATAGATATAGAGAAGATAGATAGAGAAGATAGATAGAGAGAGAGAGTAGATGGAAAGAGATAGACAGATAGATAGATAGAGATTGAGAGAATGAGAGAGAGTGAGAGAGAACGAGAGATAGAATGAGAGGAAACGAGAAAGAAGGAGAGAAAGAGGGTAAATGGATAAATAGATAAATATGTAAGTACATAAATAGACAGATAAATTGAAAACAGTAAAGATAAAAAGAGAGAGAGAGAGACATCAACCAAAAGATCGGGAAGAGAGAGACAGAGAAATAAGGAGGAGGAGGACCAGAAGGACACAGCCTCCCATAGGTAATCTTCAAGCAGCGACGCAGAAAAGGGTTCATGACAAGGAAGATGCTATCGGAGACAATTACATGGGTACAGGTTCAGCGCTGGTGCTACTCTATGGCTGTGGGGAGAGGAGGGAGTGGAGGGGGAGGAGGAGGAGGAGGAGGAGGAGAAGGAGGACGGGGTAGTGGTGGTGGTTGAGGTGGTGGCGGGGGTGGTGGTTGTGGAGGAGGAGGAGGAGGAGGAGGACGGGGTAGTGGTGGTGGTTGAGGTGGTGGCGGTGGTGGTGGTTGTGGAGGAGGTTCAGAGCTGGTGCTACTCTATGGCCGGGAGAAGAGGAGGAGGAGGGAGAGGGGGAGGAGGAGGAGGGGGTGGTGGTGGTGGTGGAGGAGGAGAAGGAGGAGGAGGAAGAGGAGGGGGTGGTGGTGGAGGAGTAGGAAGATGGTGGTGGAGGAGGAGGTGGTGGTGGCGGAGGAGGAGGTGGTAGAGGAGTAGGAAGTGGTGGTGGTGGAGGTGGTGGTGGTGGAGGAGGTGGTAGAGGAGGAAGAGGAGGCGGTGGTGGTGAATGGTGTAGTGGAGGTGGTAGTGGTGATGGAGATGGTGATGGTGGAGGAGGAAGGGAAGGAGTTGGTAGAGGAGTAGGAGGTGGTGGAGGAGGTGATGGCTGTGGAGGTGGTGGAAGTGGTGGTAGTGGAGGAGGAGGTGATGGGGGAAGAAGTGGTGGAGGAAGCGGTGGAGGAGGTGGTGGTGGTGGAGGAGGAGGCGGTAGTAGTGGCTGAGGTGGAGGTGGTGGTGGAGAAGGAGGAAGTAGGAGAAGATAGTGGTGGTGGTGGAGAAGGAGGAAGAGGAGAAGATAGTAGTGGTGGAGGAGGAGGAGGTGGTGGTGGAAGAGGATGAGGTGGTAGAGGAGGCGGTGGTTGAGGGTGGGGTGGAGGAGGAGGAGAAAGAGAAAATTAGGAGACGGAAAGGTAGAAGAAGGAGGAGGAGGAAGAGAAAACGGTAATGGAGAAGGAGGAGGAGAAGGAAACATTAAAGGAGGAAAAGGAGGAGAGGAGAAGGAGAAAGGAAAGTAAGAGGAGGAAGAAAACATTAAAGGAGGAAAAGGAGAGAGGAGAAGAAGAAAGGAAAGGAGGAGGAGGAGCAAGAGGAGGATAAGAACGAGGAGAAAGGAAAGAAAGAGAAGAAGGAGGAGGAGACAATAGACGATGAAGATGACAGGGAAGAGGAGGCGGGTGTGTGGGAAAAGGAGAGAAAAAGTGAAAAGAAAGACAAAGAGAATAAAGATGATGGTAATGAGGAGGTGAAGGGAGGATGGGGAGGAAAATGAGTCTGGGAAGAAGAAGAATAGAAAGGAAAGAATGATAAATAAGATGAAAAACTAGAAGTAGTAGCAGATGTAGAATAAAACGAAAAATAGAAATGGTAGAAGCAGAATAACGACAGAAATAGCAACAATAACGGTGATAATAGCGATGATAATAATATCAATAAATCAATAATATCAACAACAATAAATATTTCAATAATAAGTGATATTAATGATAATGACAATGATATCAACAACAATAATAATGATAATAATAATGATAATCGTAACAATAATAGAAGTAAAAGAAATAACAACAAAATATTAATCACAACGATACTAATACTAATAATGATAAATAATATGAAGAGAGTGAAGTATTAGGTAGCCAAGGATCCCTTAACTTACCCTTAATATAAGCCACATTTATTTGGGTCCTCACGTGATGCTAGTTTTTTTTCCCGAAACCCGTGCCGCCCACACTATGGTTAAGGGGCGTGGGGGGATGGGGGGGGGGGTAGAGTGAGGGAGGGCGGGTATTGCATGTTTTCTTATGGGTCTTTGTTTGTTTGTTGGTCTGCTTCTCTCTTTCTCCCTCTCTTTCTCTTTCTCTCTTTCTGTGTCTCTTTCTCTCTCTCTCTCTCTCTCTCTCTCTCTCTCTCTCTCTCTCTCTCTCTCTCTCTCTCTCTCTCTCTCTCTCTCTCTCTCTCTCTCTCTCTCTCTCTCTCCTTGTGTGTCTTTCTATCTCTAAAATTAGATTCGATTTTTAACAATAAAAAGAAAAATCCAACCATTTTTTCCTCTCATATTTACCGAATCAAAAACGCATAACAAATGACTTCTTAGTGGAATCGAAACCTATTAATCCTTTGACTAATAA
>NC_091564.1:31300893-31303393 GCF_042767895.1 Penaeus vannamei | reverse complement strand
ACATTTATTAGGCTGGCAGATAGGTATTACTTATAGGTATTGTGCAGAACTTCCTAACGAAAGAATGTCTTATATAAAGGTTGATTCCTCTTACTATAATTGAATAAATGGAGGGTAAACAGATCATCAAAAATCTCATGTTTTAGAATTTTCTCCTTGGGTCATATGCGGCTGTCAGGTGATTCATCGGCTCATGGATGTAATCTCGCAGATGTATTTATTTCTGACGAAGTTTTAATCGAAACTGGTCAAATATATCTCCTGCAGTGTGAAGATATTCCCTTTCGTACCTGTTCTGCAAACGTGATAGTTTTGTTTCTCTCTCTCTCTCTCTCTCTCTCTCTCTCTCTCTCTCTCTCTATCTATCTATCTATCTCTATCTATCTCTATCTATCTCTATCTCTCTCTCTCTCTCTCTCTCTTCTCTTTTTTCTTTATCTCTCGGGAATGGAGGAATTCTTGTTATTCCCAACATCTGTCAATATTTACGGACATATCTCAAACACTATAATGCGGGTAAGTAATAGGTCTATACAGCAGAAATTAGCTGTACAGTAGAAGGGGATATAACTGCACCAGTCACATGCTAATGAGAGAGAGAGAGACAGACAGACAGACAGAGAGAGATAGATAGATAGATAGATAGATAGAGAGAGAGAGAGAGAGAGAGAGAGATAAGAAAGACAGAGAGATTTTGACATTGTTGCCATCTTTATAGAACAGTAATTAAGAGAAAATGGATTTATTAATTTCCAGAACAGCACTATCTTAGTAGTTTGGTATACTTCAGAGCAATACTAATGGCCATGTAATTTCGTAACCTTCTTCATTAATACTCAGATAATTAATTGACTTAGTAATCATCACAACAAATTTAATACTTAATAAATTTAGCGGCCTTCAGAGTACTTCAATTTCTTAAATAATTTGGCAAGTGCTATAGAAGCATACTAACTCAAAGGTAATAATAATAATAATAATTTAAGGATTACTGTGACAGGCTATTGAGACATCATTCAAATTGTGGATTGTCTGTTTATTGTGCTTCTAAACTACCCCCTGTGTGCGTGGAATGGCCGGGGTTACCATCCACTGACAGTGTGCGGGAATTGAATGCAGGTCAGCAAGATTGCTACTACGCAGACGTTAGTAACCATCATTAACATACTAATTCTCGCAAAGTCTAGTTACTTTCAAAGCCATAATAATTCTCACAGTATAACAAGTTCTAGAATCAGATAAGCTGCTCAGTTACATTGAGTTCTTAACATATCACTACAGGGAAATATTAATTCGAAACTATACCATAACTGATACAAATTAATTTCCATAAATATCATATTAATACCAAAGGCAACTCAAATTTTAGTTTCTAATCACCTCATATCTATATTTACATGTTTTCCATTTCCAAAACTTACAGTATTTCATATCTTTTATTTGAATCTGCTGCCTGGAACACCATTTCATTTATGCATTTATTTATTTGTTATTATTTTTGTAAGAGACTTGGCTAATCGGAGTTCCCCAGAGTATGGGATGAGTTGCCAGTGCGTCTCTTTTTCATTGCGTAGACCAGTGGTCCCCAACCCCATGGTCGAGACCCAAATGAGGGTCAATAGGGTTTTTCTGAAGGTCTCCAGAGGGTCTTAAAAGAAGAGTATGGATATGTCAGTAAAACTCATATTTGTTTATCAACACTTCATTGAAATTCAATGTGTTGCTAATATAAACTTATAAAAGTATAGAATATCGTAATCTAATATACAGCTGCATGTATAACTACCATGAAAATGGTTGGATACATTACTACATGTTCACACATTTAGCGTCGCTGGCCCAGGCTAAGACTGTCTTTAGGGTCGCGCCCGAAAAAGTCAGGAAAACACTGGCCTAGACTGAGGACAATTCCCCAGCATCTTCGCCAACGACCCTAATGATTCCTTGAGAGTGCAATTGCGGTAGTAAATCTTTAAACGGGATTGTACCAACGTTCCTCCCAATTAACGCACTGACGGACCAGCAGTTTATTGCCACCTCATAAACCACGCCGAAGACACTTTTATACCCGAGTCATATCTCTTATTACATAAACTCGAAGGGGGAACGAAAGACAAAACGTTTGATAAGGGATGGCGATTATAATGGTGACGCCTGTTTTTTCTCCTCTGTCTGTTTTGAAATACGGTTGTTATAGCGCGTGGTTGAGTTATGGTCATAGTGAGTGTGGTTGGTAATGAAATGGAGAAGGATGATAATTTATGGATTATAGGTGTTCTTATATTTAGCATCTTTACAATCCGGTTAACATCACCATATTTTTATCCATATTGTTATCTTCACTGTTGTTAATGTCGTTTCTGTTAATATTAATACTTTTATCGTATATTTTTATTAATTACTATTGCTCTTATTATTATTATTACTATAGATATTATTATTATTGCTATTATTTTTACTACTACTACTGATACTATCATTATTACTATTACTATTACCA
>NC_091564.1:31285893-31290893 GCF_042767895.1 Penaeus vannamei | reverse complement strand
AGACGAATAACCTTGGACTCATCTTGTGACGCGCCCTGTCTGTTTTTTTTTTTTTTTTTTCTTTTTTCTTTTTTTCTTTTTAGCAACATCGAGAGAACTTGTCTTTTCGGGAACAGGAAGAAAGCGTTGGCTTGCGTATGCTTGTAGTTTGCACGAAAGATGTGTTATTTTTTCTTTTTCTGTCATTCTTGTTGTCTCTAGTCTCTCTCTCGGTTTATCTGTGTTTCTATTTGTTTATCTTGCTCCCTGTTTTGTTCTATGTCTTTTACTCTCTCTCTCTCTCTCTCTCTATCTATCTATCTATCTATCTATCTATCTATCTCTCTCTCTCTCTCTCTCTCTCTCTCTCTCTCTCTCTCCTCTCTCCTCTCTCCTCTTTCCTCTCTCCTCTCTCTCTCTCTCCACTCTCCCTCTTCTCTCTCCACTCTCTCTCTTCTCTCTCCGCTCTCCCTCTCCTCTCTACACACTCTCTCTCCTCTTTCTCCTCTCTCTCTCCTCTCTTTCTCCTCTCTCTCTCCTCTTTCTCTTCTCTCTCTCCTCTTTCTCCTCTCTCTCTCTCTCTCGCTCTCTCTCTCTCTCTCTCTCTCTCTCTCTCTCTCTCTCTCTCTCTCTCTCTCTCTCTCTCTCTCTCTCTCTCTCTCTCTCTCCCTCTCCCTCTCTCCACTCCTCTCTCTCCTCTCTCCACTCTCTCTCTCACTCTCTCCTCTCTCCACTCTCTCTCCTCTCTCTACTCTCTCTTTCCTCTCTCCTTTCTCCCTCCTCCTCCATCATTCCCTCTTTCGCCTTCCTTCTCCCTCTCTCTATCTCCCTTCCCTCTCTCTATCTCCTTCCCTCTCTCTATCTCCCTTCCTCTCTCTGTCTCCCTCCCTCTCACTATCTCCCTCCTTCTTTATCCCTTTATATCTCCCTCCTTCTTTATATTTCCCTCCTTTATATCTCCCTCCTTCTTTATATCTCCCTCCTCCTCTCTATCTCCCTCTCTCTCTCCTCTTCCCTCCCGTCCTTTCTCATTTTCCCCCTCTCTCTCTCTCCTCTCCTCGCAATCCGAAAAGTATCGTTTTCCTCCTCATCTTTTTGTTCACCTTCTCTCTCATTTTTTCCTCCTAAATCTCGCCAAGAAAGTGTGAAATTTCATCACGAGGATGTACGAACTGCAAAGAAAATAAATAATGGTAAAAAAATGCATACGGACGCATAATCAGGTGTAATATTACGTCGGGAACATTATCTCATCTCCAACATGACTTTTCTATTAACTTAGGAAGAGCAATATTCAACGCGCACAGACATACAAACACACACACACTTACACACTGATATACAAACACACGTACACACACACACACACACACACACACACACACACACACACACACACACACACACACACACACACACACACAGACACACACACACACACACATAAACACACACACATACAAACACACGTACATATACACACACACATACACAAAAACTCACACGGACACGGACACACACACACACATACATACACACTCACACGGATACGGACACACACACACACATACATACACATATGTATATAAGGATAAATCTATTTGTCTATCTATTTCTTATGTGTTTGCTCTTACACCTTCCCTTCAGTGACGAGGGAGAAAATGCGAGATGTGGTGGAAGTGAGTGAATTCGCTGGAGGGAGGGAGGGAGGAAGAGGGAAGCAGAGGGAGGGAACGGGAGGGAGGGAGAGGGAAGGAAAAGGAGGGAGGGAGGAAATGGGAAGGAAAAGAAGAGAGGGAGAGGAGGAAGGGAGGAGGGAGGGAGGAAGAGGGAAGGACAGGGAGCTAGAGAGAGGTAAGGATAGGGAGGAGGGAGAGGAGGGGAAGGAAAGGGAGGGAGGAAGAGGGAAGGAGAGGAAGGGAGGGGGAAGAGATGGGAAAAGGACGAGGGAGAGGGATGAGGAAGGGAGAGAGATAGATTGATAGACAGAGGAAGAAAGAGAGAGAGACAGACAGAGAAAAACAAACGAAAGCTAGACGAAAAAAAAAACAAGAAAGGAGAGAAGAGAAATATTTTTGTCCCCATGTTCTTCCATTTTTTCCTTCTTCTTCTTCTTCTTTCAAAGTTACCGATTCCAATCTTGCAAGTTGACCGACATTTACACCGGTGTTTCTTGATCGAACTTTCTAAAAATAGGCTTATCTCTCGACCTTACAATATTTCACTGGATGTTTTTAGAGGCTGTTTACACCCGACCCCAACGCTGTAGATGGCTATAGGCCTATTTTTAATTCTTTTATTTATCGTTTTTTTTTTCTTAAGGCTGCAGATACAACACTTCGATAAGCTTCCTTCGCTCACTCTCATTATTCTGACCTTATCTGACCGGAGCCTTTAATGATATTGTGACCGGTTGTTGTCAGAATGGAGGTCAAATTTCAACTTCTTTCAACATGCAAAAAGTTCACTTCACACACATATGCAATTAGTAAGCAAATATATAGGCTAATTCTGATATGTGTGTGTATGTCTGTGTGTGTATACACATGCATACATACATACACACACACACACACACACACACACACACACACACACACACACACACACACACACACACACACACACACACACACACACACACACACACATATATATATATATATATATATATATATATATATATATATATATATATATATGTATATACACATACACTTATACATATATACATATATGTACACATACACACCATACATATATATACGTGAATGTATGATAAATATGGCTATGCATTACGAGTCTTGCTGCATCACATAGGAACAAAATATCATTCCGAAATGGTTCCCTGAATTGATTTGAATAATTCTGAGTAAATCTGTGACTTCAAAACTTTGTTTCTTTTTCATTTTTTTCATCTATACCTATTTCTCTCTCTCTCTGTCTCTCTCTGTCTCTGTCTCTGTCTCTCTCTCTCTCTCTCTCTCTCTCTCTCTCTCTCTCTCTCTCTCTCTCTCTCTCTCTCTCTCTCTCTCTCTCTCTCTCTCTCTCTCTCTCTCTATCTCTCTCTCTCTCTCTCTCTCTCTCTCTCTCTCTCTCTCTCTCTCTCTATCTCTCTCTCTCTCTCTCTCTCTCTCTCTCTTCGTTTCCCTCTCCCTCTCTCTCATTCTCTCCTCCCTCCCTCTCTCCCTCCCTCTCTCTCTCTCTCTCTCTCTCTCTCTCTCTTCGTTTCTCTCTCTCTCTCTCTCTCATTCTCTCTCTCTCTCTCTCTCTCTCTCTCTCCCTCTCTCTCTCTCTCTCTCTCTCTCTCTCTCTCTCTCTCTCTCTCTCTCTCTCTCTCTCTCTCTCTCTCTCTCTCTCTCTCTCTCTCTCTCTCTCTCTCTCTCTCTCTCTCTCTCTCTCTCTCTCTCTCTCTCTCTCTCTCTCTCTCTCTCTCTCTCTCTCTCTCTCTCTCTCTCTCTCTCTCTCTCTCTCTCTCTCTCTCTCTCTCTCTCTCTCTCTCTCTCTCTCTTCTGTCTCCCTCTCTCTCTCTCATGAACATCGTTATTTGAACAGCGGTTCTTTGAGGTTGAGATCACGTGGTCTAACACTGTTCTTCTTGTACATGTTCTTAAAGAGTGAGAAGAGCGAAGAAAGAGAAATGGGTGGAGAGTCGAGAAGAGAGAATGAGAGAGAGAGAACAGAGAAGAGAGAGAGAGAGAGAGAGAGAGAGAGAGAGAGAGAGAGAGAGAGAGAGAGAGAGAGAGAGAGAGAGAGAGTGTTAGAGAGAGAGAGACAGACAGAGAGGGAGTGAGAAAGGGAGAGAGAGAGAAGACGTCAGGAGAGGGAGTGAGAAAGGGAGAGAGAGAGAGACAGACAGTCAGAGAGGGAATGAGAAAGAGAGAGAAAGAGATAAATAGAGAGAGAGAGACAGACAGTCAGAGAGGGAGTGAGAAAGGGAGAGAGAGAGAGACAGACAGTCAGAGAGGGAGTGAGAAAGGGAGAGAGAGAGAGACAGACAGTCAGAGAGGGAATGAGAAAGAGAGAGAAAGAGATAAATAGAGAGAGAGAGACAGACAGGGAGGAATGGAGACGCATTAGAAGGCAACGTAATATAAAACGAAGGCGGAAAATTCTTTCAGACGATCATCATTTTCAAGGTGAGTCACGATGATATTTTTTCCGTATTCTATCAGTCCTTCTGTCTGTCTGTTCATCTATCTTTCTACCTATCTATTTGTATCTATCATTCTACCTATCTGTATCAGTCTATCTATCTATGCATTTCTCTATCTGTATCAGTCTATCTATCTATATATCTATTGATATAAATCACTGTCTACATGTCAATTTATCTCTCTATCTCTCTCTCTATCTTTCTGCCTATCTGCCTGTCTATATATCTGTCAATATAAATCACCGTCTACCTATTTATCTGTATATCAATCAAATTATCTATCTTTCTGTCTATCTGTCTATCAATTTGTCTGTGTCTCTAAGCTCATCTTACTAAATGTGAGACTCTGTGTGTGGCCAAGATTGCGATTAATATTTCTTTTAATTTCATGTTGTATAGTTGATGTAGTGTCGTGTCATTAGTGTGAAGCTGTGATAGGACTGTTTGAGATTTTAGTTGTCATGCATAATCTTATATCAGTGATTAGGCAGTCGGTCTCTCTCTCTCTTCACTTCTCTTCCTCTCTTTCTCTTTCTCTCCCAGCCTCACTCTCTCTCTTTCCTTCTCTTTCTCTCTCACTCTTTCTTTCTCTCTCTATCTCTCTTTCTATCTCTCCCTCTGTCTCTCTCTCTCTCTCTCTCTCTCTCTCTCTCTCTCTCTCTCTCTCTCTCTCTCTCTCTCTCTCTCTCTCTCTCTTTCTCTTTCTCTTTCTCGCTCTCTCTCTCTCTCACTCTTTCTTTCTCTCTCTATCTCTCTTTCTATCTCTCCCTCTGTCTCTCTCTCTCTCTCTCTCTGGAATAAAATACATAAGGAAAATTCTTTCAAACGATCAATATGTTCACAGATACCATTCATTGCTCTGGAA
>NC_091564.1:31270893-31278393 GCF_042767895.1 Penaeus vannamei | reverse complement strand
ATCACTGTTATATTTTTTTATCATTTCTTTCTTACGTGTTACATTCATATCATTTTAGTAACCACCGACATGTGCCAAAATACCATTGTTCGTGGCCATTATCATTGTCATAATGTATATGTGACATATATGACACCACACGCCATGTCCTTATTGATGATTACCATGATCAGGATTGGTTTTATTGTTATTTATAGGATTATTATCATCGACGTCGCTTTTGTTGTCGAGTAAGTGCAGTCCACAAAAGGCTTCGTCACTGTGCATGACTTATATACGACCTAATTAAAGTGTATGAATTATTGATATGAATTGCTTTCTTAAAAGCGTCTTCAGGTCTTATGCTTTATGGTGGCAAAACAACCACAAAAAACTGGTTTGTTTCCACCAGTCACCACTCAGTTAGCAACAGCGTGTGGGATCCAAGAATGGGGTTGTATACTTGGTATTACTGTGGGCATTTCGGCGTTGGTGGGCTAAGGGGTGAGGCTCGTCCAAGCGATCCATTTCCAGGCGATCAATTCATTCAACTTCTGCCGGGGAGGGTTTTCGAGTCGGCTGTTGAGATGCGAGTTTACTTCTGCGTTCGTGCAAAATGGGTCACATATTCCCCTCTCAAGACCTCCTCTGGGTTCGCGTAGTACGTACAAAGCCAGTCACGACTCACATACGACTTAGCCAGCTACGAGCGTGTCCTCAGCGGCTGTCGCCATCTGTGGAAGGGGAAGCAGCTTTCAAGGCGACATACGAGGGAGATGATTCTTCTCGGAAAATGTGCGTACGTAATATGGCGCCGGCCTGGTGTGCCAGCCTGGCGTCGCCGGAGCACGTTCCAATGACTCCGCCTTCCCCGTTTTTATTTTCTCTCTCTCTCCCTTTGCTTCGTTCTGTTTTCGTTCTGAGTTTGTAGGGATTAGGTTCAAGAGCATCTGCTTCTAAAACGCCTCCGTTGTCTTCGGATTTGTTTAGATAAGACAGGCGCTTTGGTTCGCCGTCGAAAACGTAACCTGGTAACTGCTTACGCGTCGCCGGTACGAGGGTATATAAATAAGGCGCTGCCCTGAGCTGTTAGTGGAAGCCTGCGGTTTACCCTGAGACGAGGCCGTGAAAGACCTCTCGGTTCTGGCAGAAACACGAGGGTGTTGACGAGAGAGAGAGACTCAGAGATCCTCCGCTCAGCCGTGTGCTGGCGGCCCGTTTAGACATACTTTTCGTAGGACTTTGGTGCATCGCGCGACTTTCCGATCAACTTCACTAACACTTAATAGTTCGTCGAGAATCACTCGTTCGACATAACGACTCAACAACCATGCGTTGCGCTAACAAGACGGCATTCCGCCTTGGGATGTCAGTGTACTTCATTCTGATACTGACTACGGGCGCCCTCGGTATCAGAAGGCATCGCAGCGCCCACAGACTCGCGCCCAAGCCCAACATCGACGACCTGTTGCAGAGGCTCGACAACACGCTACAGGAACAGAGGAAGAGACTAGAGAGAGGACTTCCCACCATCGCCTATCGAGTGAGTGTTCCTTGGCTGGTCTTGTTGTATTGGGCTTTGCCTTCTCGTGGGAGTTCTCGGAGGGGGAGAGGGGGAGAGAGAGAATGAAAAAAGATAGGGAGAATGAAAAGAGAAAATAAAATAGAAAATGAAAGAGACAGAGGGAGGGAGAGAGTGAGAGAGGGAGAGGGAGGGAGGGAGATTGAGAGAGAGAGAGAAATTAAGAGAGAGAAAGAGAGATTAAGAGAGAGAAAGAGAAAGAGAGAAGAAAGATAAAGAAAGAGTGAGAGGAGAGAGAGACAGAAGAGAAAGAAAGGAGAGAGAGAGGAGGGGGAGGGAGAGAGAGAGTGAGAAAGAGAGAGAGAGAGACAGAGACAAAGAGAGGAGAATGAGAGAGAGAGAAAGAGTGAGAGGAGAGAGAGAGAGAGAGAGAGAGGGGGGAGAATGACAGAGAGAGAAAGAGTGAGAGGAGAGAGAGAAAAAGAGTGAGAGGAAAGAGAGAGAGAGAGAGAGAGAGAGAGAGAGAGAGAGAGAGAGAGAGAGAGAGAGAGAGAGAGAGAGAGAGAGAGAGAGAGAGAGAGAGAGAGGGAGGGAGGGCGAGAGTGAGAGAGAGAGAGAGGGCGAGAGAGAGAGAGACGAGAGAAAGAGAGTGGAGATTAAAAGAAGAGAGAGAGAAAGAGAGAGAAGAGAGAGGCGATTGAAAGGAGAGAGAGAGATAGAAAGGAGAGAGAGAGATAGAAAGGAGAGAGAGTGAGTGAGAGAGAGAGAGAGAGAGAGAGAGAGAGAGAGAGAGAGAGAGAGAGAGAGAGAGAGAGAGAGAGAGATAGAGAGAGAGAGAGACTGAGAGAGTGAGAGAGTGAGAGTGAGAGAGTGAGTGAGTGAGTGAGAGAGAGAGAGAGAGAGAGAGAGAGAGAGAGAGAGAGAGAGAGAGAGAGAGAGAGAGAGAGAGAGAGGGGGAGAAAGTGAGTGAGCGAGTGAGAGGGAGAGAGAGAGAGAGAGAGAGAGAGAGAGAGAGAGAGAGAGAGAGAGAGAGAGAGAGAGAGAGAGAGAGAGAGAGAGAGAGAGAGAGAGAGTAGTGAGAGTGAGAGGAGAGTGAGAGAGGAGAGAGAGAGAAAGGAGAGATAGATAGATAGAGTGAGTGAGAGAGGAAACACAGAGAGAGAAAAAAAGGGAGAGAGAAGGAGAGGGAGAGAGGAAGAGCAATAAAAAGACAGACAGACAGAGACCGACAGGAGTGAGATCAGATAGAGGGCAAAAAACATTTAAAGCAGTCACCCCCAAGAACAGAAATTTCGAACCTACGTTCCTATCCTTCGAGATACAAGTGATATATCAGATTTAGAAGACTAGCCTGGGTTACCCCCACCCCCCCTACCTCCCCTCCCTGTCTCCCAATCCCTGTTATCTCTCTTTTTTTCTGGAGTGTTACAAATTTGTTAAAATATTTCTCTTTCTTTTCCTTCTTCTTTGTTTGTTTGTTTGGCTGTTTCTTGTCTCTGTTTTTATCTCTCTTTATGTCTGTCTCTGACTCTCTCTTATTTTTTGTCCTTTCTCTTTCTCGCTCTCTCTCTTTCTTTCTCTCTCCCTATCTTTCTCTCTTTCTTTCTCTCTCTCTCTCTCTCTCTCTCTCTCTCTCTCTCTCTCTCTCTCTCTCTCTCTCTCTCTCTCTCTCTCTCTTTCCCTTCCTTCCTCTCTCCTTCCCTTCCTCCCTCTCTCCTTCCCTTCCTCCCTCTCTCCTTCCCTTCCTCCCTCTCTCCATCCCTCTCTCCCTCTCTCCTTCCTTTCCCTCTCTCCTTCCTTTCCCTCCCTCCTCCCTTCCCCTCCCGTGCCCTAGAACACGAAAATAAAGCACAGTTCCCTTTCTCTCTTCCCTTCTCGACCAGCCAATTACCCGAGCTTTCAACACGTCTTCGACAAGTTTTTTAGGCCACGCCCTTCATGAACTGTCGCCACGTGATTCGAATTATGAACAGCGACCCAGCAGATTGAGATCAACAAGAAATATGTCTTGATGATTTGTCTGTTGGAGTTGATGGGCGGTTTTGATGGGCGTGGGTGAGCTTGTGGGTTGGGGGTGGTTTGATGGGCGGGCATGATTTGGTGGGCGTGGTGATCTGGCGGGTACGGGCGGTTTGATGGGCGCGGGTGTGATCTATCAGATAGAAATGACTACTTGAGCCGCCCGTGCTATATAATAAATAACCAATTCCTCCATTATTGATAGGCCTATGGAGCCCCCCCCCCCCCTTGCTTCTCCTATCAGATGAGATATACCGACGAGTCCTAAGAATTCTCCTCTCCCCCCCCAGAAATTCTTTACCACCCCCTCCCTCCCACCCACCTTCCACACCTCCCTCCCAAAGTCTAATAGTTTTAACTTTTGTTGTTTAACAGTAGATGCAGTGTTTTTCAACAGTTTTCCTCATTTTTTCTCTTTTTCTCTTCTCGATATTGGCAGGTAGGATACGCGCTGAGTTAGATAACCAGTTACAAGCTCTCGGCAAAAAACAAAAAATCTCGTTTTTTTTTCTTTTTTTTTTCCGGTTTTCCTTTGGTTTCAATACGAAGTTTCTGGCCTCTCCGCGGGCGGTGGATAACCTCAGATTGGCCAAGATCACAGAGAAAGTGCGTTTCGCAAAAGAGGATGAAAAAAGAAATGTCTTTAGGCCCTCTGAAGTTGATTATACGTACACGCGTACACACACACACTCACGCGCGCGCGCGCGTAATATTTATGTGTGTAAAACAGGAAACAGCCACAATTAGAAATTAAATTGAATGTAACTTTTTACATTTACGATTCAATTTAATTTCTTATTGTGTCTGTTTCCTTTTTTTCTCTATATACACGTTATTGTTCATTCGCGTGTGGCTGTTAGTTGTTAGTTTGTCTGTGCGTGTTTGTAGATATGTTTGGGTGTATGTGCGTTTGTGTGCTTTTTCGTGTACGTGTCCGTGTGTGCGCTTGTGCGCTTGTGCCTGTGTGTGCGTGCGTCCGTCACATCCTAAAAGCTTTCCGCGGAGCTTCATTATCGTCTCCGCAGCACCATTATTCCCTCGGGAGATTCTGCGATAGTTTCCCCGATCGACCCCAGGCGACCCCGAGGGTACCTGCGCCCGAAAATCCGTGCTGGACCGCGATAACGAGGTCGGAGTCGAACTGGCCGGTTTAACGAGGCAATTATCGCACACGAGATGTTAAGCTGCCCCCCCCCTCCCCTCCCTCCCCTTGGTATCTTTTCCTCCTTTCCTCGTTCTTCTCCTTCTACTCTCTCCTGGCTCTTTCTTTCCCTTCTTTCCCTCTACCTAGGTCCCTGTCTCTCCTTCCTCTCTTCCCCTCACTCACTCTTGGCCTTCCTTCCTTCTCTCTTCCGCCTTCCCCTCCTTTCATCCCAATTCCCCCATTTCTGTTCCCTCCTTCCCTCTCCACTCTCCCTAGCTCCCCCACCACTCCTCCCTCCCTCCTCTCCTCTCTCCTATTTCTCCCTCCTCCCCTTCCTCCCTTTCCTCCCTCCTCCCCTTCTTCCCTTTCCTCCCTTCTCCTTTTCCTTTCTCCTCTTCCTCCCTCCTACCTCTTCCTCCTTCCTTTCCTCTAACCCCCCACCCCAATTTCCCCCCCCCCCCATTCCTAGGACCCCATTCCTACCCCCTTTCTCCCTTCCCTTTATCTATGCCCCCTTCCCTCCCTCCCTCCTACCCCTAGCTTCTCCCCCACCCCCACCCCTCCCTCCCCTCGCGTGTTATAATTGTCACTCTTGATCGCTTTCTGTCCCTAGTGATTAGACCGAGGGGGAAGGGGGGACGGGGAGAGGGAGATAGAGATAGAGGAGGAGAAGAGGAGGCGGGAGATGAGGAGAGGGAGAGAAAAGAAGAGAAGAAGGGGGATGGAGAAAGAGAGAAGTGGGAGGGAGAGGACAAAAGAGGAGATTTGGGAGAGGGAGAAAGGAGTTAGAAGGCGAAGAAAGAGGGAAGAGAGGGTAAGGAGGGGGATGAGAAGGGAGAAAGAGAGAGAAGTGGGAGGGAGATACAGACAGACAGACAGACAGACAGACAGACAGACAGAGAAACAGAGAAAGAGATAGAGACAGAGAGAGAGAGAAGAGAGGTGTGACCGATAAAACTTCCAATAAAAATAGACCGTCAGTGAGCGGCCGTCCCTCATTAAAATAACTTCCCACACTTCATCCTCTCCGACCATCCACACCCGAACCTCGTCAACAACAACAGCAACAACAAAAACACGATTTATAAGTCCTCTACGCGACACTTACCGCCTCTTTTTATCATTTTTTCCCCGGTTTTATATCTCAGGACTTGCTACCCTAGGATGTAGGTAGGAGCTACCCTCCCCTCTCCTCTCCTCCCCTCCCCTCTCCTCTCCTCTCCTCTACTCCCCTCCCCTCCCCTTCCCTCCCTTCCCCTCCACTCCACTCCCCCTCCCATGTTCAGTTTATCTTCGCTCCGTTCCTTTATTTTCTTTTCTTTCCCTTTTTCACTTTCTTTTTTTCTCATTTCCTATATGCCTTCTTTCTTTTCTCTTTTCCCCTTTCTTCTTCTCATGTTTATACCCCCTTTTTATCTTATCCTTCCCCCTTCCTCTCCTGTTTTGCTTCCTTCTCTCATTTCCTCTTCACATACTCCCCTATCTGGTTATTTCTTTCCTTTTCCCTTCTTTTTCACCTACCTATTCCTTTTTCCTCTATCCCTTTTTCTTCTAGTTCTCTTTTCTCTAACAGCTTTTTGTTTTCCCTTCCTCTTTCTCTCCCTCTCCCTCATCCTCTTTTCTTCTCCCTTTCTCTTTTCTTCTCCTCTTCCCTCCCACTTCCCTCCCTTTCCCCACATGTCTTTCCCTCTTTGCTCCCCCCCTTCCCCTTCTCCCCTATCCCCCCTCCCCTCTTCCTTCCATCATCCCCCCTCCCTTCCCTCTACCCCCTATTCACCCCCCCCCCCCCCCTCCAAATGCGTTTCATTCGAGCTTCGAAAAATGTGTCGAGAAAACAAGGCTTCTATCTATTTCCAGTCTATCGAGAATATATCTTATCTATCTACCCATTGTTTATATAGAGTATGATTTATTGTCTATTTCCTATCTATCGATAATAAATCTTATCTATCTATTGTTTATGTAGATTATGATTTATTGTCTATTTAGAGCAGTGGCTCCGAATCTGAAGTCGAAGCTTTGAGTAATTAACCACGAACCTATTAATTTTTTTCTCGTCATTTAAGAGTAGTATTTGAATAACTTACATTATTGGAATTAGTGATGTTATTACATCCCTCAAAGTTAAGAAATCCTATAAAGTAAGCTGGATAATTGATTTGGATAAATGTAAAGGAATTCCCAAATTAATATTAAGAATAGGTCGCGTATCCCCAGTCGAGAACTCCATTTGGGAAAATCTGACCTGTCTATCGTCCGTCTGCCGTTTGTCTATCGTCTATCTATCGTCTCTTTACCGTCTATCCATCGGTTATCCATATGTTCATCTATCGTGTATCTGTAGTGTGTATACATAGTCCATCTGTTTCCTGTTATCTATTTATTGTTTATTTATCGTCTGTTGCCTTTTCACTTTGATTTTTTTGGCCTTATTTATTTAATGTATTTTTATCTATTAATTTGTCTTTTCTTTATTTTCCACTGAACTGAAATCGTCTTCTAATAATTGTCTTTGTTCTTGTGTTATGATGCGTTTTTTGCATTATCATTATCAATCTGTTCTTTATAGCACTATACCGGAGATTATTTTCATGTCAAAATCACTTACACTCTATCATTTATATACAATTTATTTCCCCCCTTCTTAGATATAATAAACGTTCATCTTCGCTTTCCATAAGGTCGAAATTACCATCATCACTAGGCTAAAGACGCCCATCCGCTAATTTCGACGAAACGATATGAAAATGAAGCGAGAAATAATGAGCAAAAGTCGTAAAAAAAGGAAAAACGCGGGAAAAAAGTGGACTTACTGTGATAAAAACGTGATTTTTCT
>NC_091564.1:31263393-31265893 GCF_042767895.1 Penaeus vannamei | reverse complement strand
CCTTACCTTTTTTGGGTCTCACGGAATTGGAAACAGATCATAATGAACAACATATTAAGGCTATTATTATGAGCCATTAATGAAAGCTGAAATTATTATTATTAGATAGATGTTGATATTATCAATGGTAATGTTATTATTGCCAATAATACTAAGAAGCGAAAAGGTATATAAGTATGAAATATACAGTTGTTTACCTGCAACGATAGGGAATTGTAAATATATATATATATATATATATATATATATATATATATATATATATATATATATATACTTTTTTTCTTTCATACTAAAACAAAAAAAAAATATATAAGAAATTTGACTTTTCTTTGTAATTATGGGAGGGTCACGTCTATACAAAGCGTGGATCGATAAAATTTTAATAAATGCATGAAAAAAAGAATTTTGAAAATATATCAATGGCTTCATTGTCTTGCAATTTTAGATGCATACGGGGAATAATTTTGAGTTCGAGAAATAGACATAATAAACTGATAAGAATAATAACGAGAGAAGAAAAGATACGGAAGACGGTATTTCAAACTATTTATTATTATTATTATTATTTCCATTTTAGCGCCATCTGTCGCTCGTATTATAAGCGTGTTTGAAACCTTGTTTTTTTTACGTCTTGTTTGAGTTTAGAGATATAATTCCCTTGTTTTGGTTGCGCTTCTCTGACACAAACATAATTTGTCACTACAATCGTTATCATTTTCTTCTTTTGCTTTCTCTTCTTCTTGTTCTTCTTCTCCTTTCTCTTATTTTTTTCGTCCTCCTCCTTCTTCTTCTTCTTCTTCTTCATCTTCTTTTTCCTCATTTTCTTCTGCTTCGTTTTCATCATTTTTCTTTTTCTTCTTCCTATTATTATCATAATCTTATCATTATCATTATTATCATTTATATTGCTGTTGTTACATAATTATTATCATCATAGTTATTACAGCCATCCTCATTATGTAGATTATTGTTATTGGTGTTATGCTCATCATTATGTTGACACTTATTTACAACAAGTTTTGTGTATATTTTTATGAATACATATATTCTATAACAGCAAGATATGATTTAGTACATTATAGTCCATGTTTTCATAGTTATATCAAACACCTTAGCTTATATACGTCAGTTCTAAATCTCCTTTCCATTTATCAAAGTATCTCCTCAATGATGGAAAATAATCATAAAAAACGTAGATAAAAACATCATTTACAGAAAACTCAAAGGAAAAAATAGATAAATGACCTTGGTAAGCTTCTTAATTAATACAGATTTTCATGAAGTGACCCTCACGTATGTTAATGATAATCAAATTCAGAATTATTCTGTTTACATGTTAGATCAAAGCGGTGCGTGCAAATAACTATTTAGTGTTTAATATGCTTTAGGATAATGAGGAAAAAATACATTACTGGTGGGGAGTTATTTGTATATCGTAAACAAAATAGTGTTATTTTATCTTTGAGGTTGAGTGCGATTGTGAAAAGGGTTATTATAATGAAGGTATTGGTGATGATGATGATGGTCGTAGTTGTGGTGGTAGGGATAGTGGTGGTGGTGGTGGTGGCAGTAGTAGTAGTAATAGTAGTAATAGCATTAGTAGTAATAGTAGTAGTAGTAGTAATAGTTGTAGTAAAAGTTGTTGTAGTTGTAGTTCTAATATGAGTAGTGGTAGTAGTAGTAGAAGTAAAAGTAGTAACAGTAATAATAGCAACAGCAGTAGCAGTAGAAGTAGTAGTAAATGTACTAGTACTAGTAGTTGTTGTAGAAGTAGTGGTGATTGAATTGTTATCATTAGTTGTAATATAAAAATAGTAGTAATAGAGTAGTAATAGCAGTAGTAGTAGTACTTGTTGTAGAATGCTGGTAGTAATGTTAATGATGATACGAGGGAATGGTAATAATAATAATGATAATAGGAATGGTGATAGTAATAGCAACATTAACAGTAAGAGTGATAATGATAACGGCAACAACGACAAAGTAACAACAGTCATGATGATACAGATGAAGATACTGATGATGATAAATATAAGATAATATTAGTAGCACTAGTAATATTAGTCTAATAGCATTAATAGTGATAATGATAATGATATTAATCATATGGATCATAACAATGATGAAGATAACAATAAAAATGATAATGGAAATAATGATAGTGAAACAGTTTTTATAATAACTCATCCGTTACCTTTTCGACCAAAGAAAATAAATTCAAAAAGTAATAATAAAAAAATAATAATAATTAGTTCCCACTTGAAAATACCTTACATTAGGATTTTACTTTTAAATTATGAAAAGCGAAGTGAGAATTTTGCTTTTGGAAATGAGGCCACTTGTCACTGTCATCTCAATGGTGTGAGTTTATGTGTCTTTGCCGTGTTTTCTCTGTGTGTGCCCGGTTTGGTCTTGTCTATTAGTCTTTTTTACGTTCTCACGTCTATGTTTGTCTGTTTTGGGTCTCTCTCTCTCTCTCTCTCTCTCTCTCTCTCTC
>NC_091564.1:31255893-31258393 GCF_042767895.1 Penaeus vannamei | reverse complement strand
CTTCTATTTCTTTGTTTTTCTTTTCCTGTTTTTCTTTTATTTTCTCTTTCTTCTTTCACCGTCTATATCAATCCTACCTTTTGCTTTTGCTTATTTTTCTCTATCTTCCTTCCTTTCTCCCTCTCTTTTCCCCATCTCCTCCTCCCTTTCTACTGTCTCCTGTTTCTTCTTTATTCCCTCTCCTCCTTCCTTCCTCCTATTCCCTACCCTCAGCGCCTCTCTCCTCTCCTTTTTCTGCTGTCTCATATCTCCTCTTCATTCCCCCTCCACCTTCTTTCTCCTATTCTCTAGCCTCAATACCTTCCACGTCTTTTCTAATGTCTCCTATCTCCTCTTTACTCTCCCTACTATCTCCTCTTTATCCCCCTCCTCTTTCTCCTCCTTCCTTCTACCTACTCTTCAGCTCCAACGCCTTCCTTATCTACCCCTCCTCATCTCCCTCCCCTCCCCCTCTTTTCTACTGTCTCCTATATCCTCTTTACTCTCCCTTATGTACTATCTCCTCTTTATCTCCCTTTCTCCTCCTTCTTTATTCCTATTCCTTAGCCTCAATGCCTTCCTCATGTACTCCTCCTCATCTCCCTCCCCTCCCCCTCTTTCTACTGTCTCCTATCTCCTCTTTCTCCTCCCTTATGTACTCTCTCCTCTTTATCCCCCTCCTCTTTCTCCTCCTTCCTTCTACTTATTCCCTAGCCCAAAATGCCTTCCTTATCTCCCTCCCTTCCCCCTCTTCTCTGCTGTCTCCTATCTCCTCTTTATCCTCCCTTATGTACTATCTCCTCTTTATCCCCCCTTTTCCTCCTTTACTCCTATTCCTTAGCCCCAATGCCTTCCTCATGTACCCCTCCCTATCTCCCTCCCCTCCCCTGCTTTTCTACTGTCTCCTATCTCCTCTTTATCCCCCTC
The DNA here is from genome assembly GCF_042767895.1 of Penaeus vannamei. Taxonomy (NCBI): domain Eukaryota; kingdom Metazoa; phylum Arthropoda; class Malacostraca; order Decapoda; family Penaeidae; genus Penaeus; species Penaeus vannamei. Next base: position 31,257,487 of record NC_091564.1, on the reverse strand, counting down.
CCTCTTTTCCTCCTTCCTGCTACCTACTCCCTAGCCCCAAACGCCTTCCTCATGTAGCCTTGATGGTGCAGTTAGATAGCCTTTTTACGATCGGCGCCTTGTCTGTAGCCTCGTCGCTTGCAAACGCGGGCGGAGGGAGAGCGATAAACAGAGGGAGAAAGGGAGAGAGGAAATTGAATTAATAAAAAGGGTAGATTGATAGGCTGGTCGGTAGGTAGATAGACAGACAGACAGACGGACGGACAGATAGACAGACAAACAGAGAGACGAACAGACAGGCAAACAGACAGACATATAGATAAATGCACAAACATACATACCCACAACCATAGAAAGATAAACAGATAAATAGATACACAGGCAGGTAAATATTCACATCCGTCCTTATATATGTGTTTTTTTTAATCCATTTTTCATATTACGTCCTTGTTTTTTTCTTCTTTCTCTTCTTCTTCCTCTTCCTCTTCCTCCTTCTCCTTTTCTTCTTCTTCTTCCTTTTCCTCTTCTTCTTCTTCTTCTTCCTCTTTTTTTCTTCTTCCCCTTCCTCTTCCTCCTCCTCTTCTTCTTCTTCCTCTTCTCCTTCCCCTTCCCCTTCCCCTTCCCTTTTTCTTCTTCCTCTTCTTCTTCATATTCTTCTTCCGTCCGTCCGTTTGTATCTACCCGGAGTAAGTGATGTTTACGACCTCCACGTGAGTTACGTCGCACCCGTAAAGCAGACAAAGGCATCGCACTCATGTTAAAGGCTAATTTGCTTTGTGGAGTAAAACCGGCGAGGAATAGGAAGATGGGGAGGGGAAGAAAGAAGGGGAAATGGGCGAGGAGGATGGGATGGGGGGATGAAGGAGGAGTTAGAGGAGGGGGAGGAGGGGAAGGAAGAAGGGGAAATGGGCGAGGAGGATGGGATGGGGGGATGAAGGAGGAGTTAGGAGGAGGAGAGGAGGGGAAGGAAGAAAGGGGGAAATGTGCTAGGGGGATGGGGGATGAAGGAGGGAGTTAGAGGAGGTGGCAGGATGAAGGGGAAATGCAGGAGGAGGATGGGGAAGGAAGGAGGAGTTAGAGTGGGAGTAGGGAGGAGGATGGGGAGGGGAAGGAAGAAGGGGATGGGGGATGAAGGAGGGAGTTAGAGGAGGGGGAGGGGAAGGAAGAAGGGGAAATGCAGGAGGAGGATGGGGAAGGAAGGAGGAGTTAGAGGAGGGGAAGGAAGAAGGGGAAATGGGCGAGGAGGATGGGGAAGGAAGGAGGGAGTTCGAGGAGGGGGAGGGGAAGGAAGAAGGGGAAATGCAGGAGGAGTGGATGGGATGGGGGGATGAAGGAGGAATTAGAGAAGGGGGAGGGGGAAGGATGAAGGGGAAATGTGGCTTGGGGGATGGGGATAAAGGAGGAGTTACAGGAGTGGAAGGAGGGAGGATGGGGAATGGAGGAGGAGTTAGAGGGAGGGGAAGGAGGACGATGGGGAGGGGAAGGAAGAAGGGGAAATGTGCTTAGGGGGATGGGGGATGAAGGGGGAGTAGGAGGATAAGGAACAGGGATAGGAGTTAGAGGATAAGGAGAAGAAGAAGAAGAAGGGAGGAGGAAATAGAAGATGAAGAACAAC
>NC_091564.1:31230893-31235893 GCF_042767895.1 Penaeus vannamei | reverse complement strand
CCTCTTCCTCTCTCTTACCCTTCCTCCCCTCCTTCGTGCTTCTTACCCCCTCCTCCCCTTACCCTCCCCCTATCTCTTCCTACCCCCCTCCCCCTCCCTCCCCTCCCCCTACCTCATATCCTTCCCACCCCCCTACCCCCACCTCTTCCTACCCCTCCTCTCCTCCACCTCTTCCTACCCCTCCCTTACCCTACCTCCTCTCCTCCCCCTTACACTACCTCCCCTCCACCCCCTTACACTACCTCTCCTCCTCCCCCCTGCCCCTTACCCTTCCCACCCCCTTGCCTCTCCCTACCCCCTCTTCACCCCCTCTCTCCCCCCTGCCTCTTCACCCTCTCTCTCCCCTTCTCTGTTATTCTTCGAGGGTTTATCTCGACCAAAAATATTTCTTTGCTGCTCTTCGCCCTTCAGAATAACGGCCGAGAGACATGTAGACCTACTTAAGACTGAGGGAGATTATGGGAGACTTTTATACAGGCCATTAAAGTGTCGTTAAAGTATACAAGGAGGTGTCAAGTCGGGTTCTTCAACGGTTTTTTGTATATATTTTTTTTTCAACTTTAATGATTTTTTTTCGTTTTGCGTTTTCTCGCTGTCTCTGTCTCTCTCTGTTTCTCTCTCTCTCTCTCTCCTCATTATTTTGTCTTTTTTTGTGTCTTTTTTCTCGTTTTTTCGTCTTCTCGTGTTTTGCCTTTCTCTCATTTTTTCCCTTTCTCTCGTATTTCCCCATTCTTTTTTGCCCTGATCTCATTTTCCTAATTGTTTTTGCCTAATTAACACTTTCTCTCTTGCTGCCTTTTTTCCCCTCCCTTCTGTCCTAATTTTTCGTTCTGTTTGTTTGATTTTCATTTCTTTGTTTCCCTCATCACTCTGATTAATCTTTATTTCTCTTTCGTTGATTTTCTCTTTTTATATCATCACTTCTTCTTTACCTCCCTCCCTCCTTTCCCTTCCCTCTATCTTCCCTTCTCTTCCTTTCTCCCCTACCCTCCCCTTCTTCCCTTCTTCCTCGCCTCTTCCCTCCCTCCCTTCCCCTTCCCCTTCTCCCTCCTTCCTCGCCTCTTTCCTCCCTGCCTCCCTCCCTCCATCCCTTCCCCTTCCCCCCACCTTCTCCCTCCTCCCCTCCCCCTCCCTTCGTCCCCCCTCCCCCCATCTTTCCCTCACATAAACAAATCCAGGAACACATTACCACGAGAATTACCAAAGTGTAACCTATCTGCGGGGCAACAGTGGATTACCCCAAAGATAGATTACTCTCTCTGAACAACAACTGAGGCCGTAAAATGCTCTTCTTAAAAACAAAAAGACAAAACTCGTGCTATTTGACACCCACAGATGGCGTTGTGTGTGTGTGTACTCCGTTTTCTATTAATTCAGTTTCCGTTTTTTATGCTTTCGTAATAATTATTTTGTTGTTTCGAAGAACGAAGATAAAAAGAGTAAATTAGAAGTCGGGAAAATAATGATGATGAGAATAATAATAATAGGAATATGATAGTCAGAAGTCGGGAAAATAATTATGATGATAATGATGATAGGAATATGATGTAAAGGTCACCTTGTGATTTCATTATCTTACAGTGAAAACGATAGTGATGATGCTGATGACGTTAATGATAATGATAACTGGAATAGCAATAACCAATGTGATGATAACTATGATGATAATGTTGGTCAAAAAGACGATTATAAGACCAATAATGAAATGATGAAGACAATGTTAATTTGCGACGATGTTGATAATGATAATGACAGTGAATATAGTAATCATAATAATGATACTGATAAGGATAGTGATAATAATAATCATAATACTGATAATGATAAGGATAGTGATAATAGTAATCTTGATAATGATAATGACAATTATCATAATAGCAATCATGATCTTAACGATAATGATAACAATGATAATGACAAGGATGCTAATGACAACAACGATAATATCAATGATAACAGTAGTATAATAAAAATAATTACAATAACATGTCATGATAACAATCACAATACCAAACTAGAAGCACTCAGAGAGCGCATACCTCCGCCAAGGCAATAGGGGTAACTGATGCAACCATTTTAAAAATTCTCGGATCCGGATCATGACCCAGATCACACGCTTGGTAAAAGAAAAATAAATAGATAAAATAGAATATAATAAATGAATAAATAAGAATCTGTTCATAACTAACCAGCGCTACCAAAAATATAACCTTGACGGACGTAATAGATACAATACAACAATATTTCTGCAAATTTTAGGAAAAGTAGAATTCATCAAACCACAACCACTCTTTTCAAACAAACTTTTCCCATAAATAAGCTGTAATTCTTACTTCCTCTCATACTCACCGTAAAATATGTTCATTTTCGTCATTCTTATCTCGAGAAATTATAGAGTGAAGATAAGACAGTATAAATAATCATGTTGTTCCTATGTTTACAAACACCGTAAACTTCTTATAATTATTATTATTATTATTTCTTTTTTTTTTCTTTTTCTTTTTTTTTTTTTTTACTAGAGATTTGCTTTTTTACTCAGGATTTTTTTTCTTCATTTTTTAAGACTTTTTTTAGGACAATGAAATTTGTGCTGAAAACCCAGTTACTTTAGGGTTGAAATTCTCATCATGAATTCAAGCAGTTGCCTTGTTAGTTTTATTTTTTTTTATTTTTTTTATCTATTTCTTTTACCGTTACGAAAGAAAATGCGGAACTAGATTGACTGAAAATGGAATAGGAAATAACATGAAAATGAAATTAAAGTATTGCAGTTTATGTGTAAATAATTGTACACTCTGAAACACAAACATGCGCTCTCACATTCTCTCTCACTCTCACTCTCTTTATGTCTATGTTCAATCTATCTATCTAATCTGTCTATCTATCAGTCTATCTGTCTGTCTATGTGTCTATCTACTTATCTATTTATCTATATGTTTATCTATCAATCTATCTAATTCATCTATCCAACTCCTCTATCTATCTATCCATACTATATAATATATGTGTACAGACATCTATACATCCCATGAACAGTTATAAAAATAGAAATGAAATATCACTTAAAAATAAATAAATAAATAAATAAAATATATATAGTCCTTCACATCACGACAAAGGATTAGAAACAGAATTAGTGTTAATTTTAAGAAATAATACAGTAAGCTAAATTAGTTGTAATTGGAAGAAATAATACACGAGGCCAGTGTGTTAATTGGAAAGTCATTTTCTCGCAAGTCTAGAAACGACAGACGCAATTCAAGTTAATTAAGAGGAACCCATTAAGCCAAAGCCACTTAAAGAGGACACAAGGATAACCAGCGCAGTTTAATTTGGGTTTGATTTAGGTTCAAATTAGGTTTGATTAAGTTTCAAAATAGGTTTGATTAAAGTTCAATTTGGGTTTGATTAAGTTTCAAAATAGGTTTGATTAAAGTTCAATTTGGGTTTAATTAAGCTTCAAATTACGTTTGATTAAGGTTCGATTTGGCTTTGATTTAGGCTTAAGTAAGATTCAATTTAGGTTTGGTTTTAGTTTAATTTGGGTGAGATCAAGGTTTATTCGGGTTTGATGAAGGTTCAATTTGGGTTTAGTTGTGATTTTACGGGTTTATGAAGGTTGTCTTTCTTGTTTCTCTAATTATTTACGATTATAAGTAGAAAATATTAATAATCTGATGCACATAAAAATATTTTGTTGAAGATTATTAAAATTTGTTTTGTTTGTTTATGTGTATGTTTGTTTGTTTTTCGATTTTTATTCCAAGCGTATTGTTTGTTTATGTATCTGCTTCTCTGTTTGCTGAAATAACTTTAAGTATCAGTTTATATTTGCGTGTTTTTGTGTATTATGCATGTGTGTGTGTTTATGTGTTTGTGTGTGTGTGTGTGTGTGTGTGTGTGTGTGTGTGTGTGTGTGTGTGTGAATGTATGCATGTGTGTGTGAATGTATGCGTGTGTGTGTGTGTATTTCCTTGTGTGTATATGTGCGTGCGTATCCGTGTATACGCATATATGTGTGTGTGTGTGTACATACGCGCATCTAAGTGCTTTAGGAACACGCCCTTCCTTCTGCCCCGACCATCACATTAACGACATTATATCCTAATCTCGGATGCCAGAGAAACATGGCGGGGATCCTTCCTAGAGCCTTCATATGCTCACACAAGGATGAATGTTTACTAAAATAATACGCGGGGGGAGTCATGGCTGCTACTTGCCGGCGCCTCACATCCGCGTTGGGTCGTGAGATGCCTGCCCCTCCCCCATCCCTTCCCTCCCCCTCCCCCCCTGGGTGCCCGGTTTCCTTGGGGAGTGGGGGAGGGAAGGGAGGAGGGGAGGGATAGGGGGTAGGGGAGGATGGGAGGATGAGAGAGGAAGAGAGGGAGGGGAAGAAGGAAGGGCAGGAAAAGGGAGGGGAAGGAAAGGGCAGGGGAGGATGGGAGGGGAAGGGTGGGTAGAAGAGAAAGGGAGGGGAAGAAGTAAGGGAAGGGGAAGGGAGGGTTAGGGGAGGAAGGAAGGGCAGGGGAAGGAAGGGGATGGGGTAGGGGAGGAGAGGGAGGTCATGAAGGAAGGGGAAGGGGAGGAAGAGAGGGGAAGAAGGGGAGTTACAGGAGGAAGGAAGTTAGAAGAGTAGGGGAGGGGAGGACGGGAAGGGGAGTAGGAAAAGAAGCAAGGGGAGAGGGGGTGGGGTTAGACGGGAGGGGAAGAAGAAGGAGGGGAGTAAGGGAGGAGGAGGAGAAGAGGGGAAGCGGTAATGGAGGCCCATTTTTTTCTCTCTCTCTTTCTTTTCTTTCAATACACTGATATGTGAACGTTTTTGTAGGGCCGAGTGTTGAGGTGTATAATATGAAGTGGTAAAACCAGGTGTCAGGCGGGAAGGAAGGAAAACAGGCGAGGGTTATATATACATATTCTGTGTGTATATGTACACATACACATATGCGTACATGTGTGTATATATGTAGATGTATATATATATATATATATATATATATATA
>NC_091564.1:31195893-31198393 GCF_042767895.1 Penaeus vannamei | reverse complement strand
GAAAGAAAGAAAGAAAAAGAGAGATCGTGTGTAGTAAAGAAAGCGTTTATCAAGTACATTCTCTCCCTCTCTCTCTCTCATACAAATATATGTAAAGCAGAAAGATCTTGCCTCTGTCAACAAAAATTGAATCCAAAAAATACTGTTTCTTCCCTAAATTTATGGAAATGATCAAGCACTACATCAACCAATGCATTTTTAAGTCGGTCTATTTAGAATATTTTCTCTGTTTTGGATTGTTACCAATTCAAATTACTTTTATATGTTTACAAAGAGGCTCTTAACACCTTGTTTTGTGTTGTGATTGACATTTTACGTCAAATTTTGTTATTCACCGAGTAAGCTATGTATCATTATTAGAATAATAAATTATATCAATCTATATTCAGTGAGCAACAATCACTGTCCATGGTTTATGTGGTTAGCGGGAAATAATTTTGTTACCCCTGCTTTTCAACTGAAAACGTGGTAATGTATATATCATAGAAAACAGAATGACAGCCATCGAAAGGGTAAACATATTTAAATTATTCATACTTTTTATGAATAGTATCAATTGAAATACAAAATCTGCATTTATTCAGTTTTGAAAGGAAATGTACAAGACCTTCAAAGTATATATTTATGTAAATTCTCCTCCAAAAATAATGACGATACAAATTTATATAACAATACACATATTCGTTTCACTGACTAATTTTGAAATAACATGTAAGAACCATGTACAGAGATGCAGTGTAATAAGTGTCAACAGCTATAATTAGATATCAACAGATTTTGCTATTATTTACAAAGACGAATGTCATTCGTGAAACACGATTTTCACTCCGTTTGATGCTGACGTTATAATTGAGTGTTCGTTTTACTTAATACTAAGATTAAGTACTTTCAAATTCATCATATTGGTAGATTAGATATACTTTACGTGATTTATGAAACGTCCAAGATTATAATAAGACTACAAATTAAAGAAAAAAAAAACATTTTCGTTTTCTGTAACGAACACTTACGAACGGTTTGGCAAACTTGTGCCAGGCCAACCCCAATGACTTTTTATGAATACAGACGCAGAAATAAAGGCATATCTGTCTATATATCTGATAGATATACATTTAACTATCTATTTGCCGGTTGATATGCATGTCTAGACTGATAAATATGCATTTATTTCCTTATTTATGCGTGTCACGTTTTCTTTGGGTCGGGCCTCGCCATAGAAATCGACAATTAGGCATAACTTTAGTATTTCTTAAACGGAGCTGAAATGCAGCGGGTTCGGTGCTTTTTCTTTAGAATTTAACGTGTTTTCTTTTTTTTTGTTATCTTTTATATGTTGTCTTGAATGAACAAGTTACCTTTCTTCTTATCCGTGTGTCAATTAACAAGTCTTAGATGATTAAAAATATCTTGATTAAAAAGCTTGCCTTAAAGGTCGGTATAGTGGTTCTACCTTTTTCAATCTTATTTATCAAAATTACAAACAGCTGAAATGAAGATGAGAGAAAGAAAAGTATGATCTAATTGCATTCACAATGGATCCCCATTAATACCACTGTTTTAAGCATATTATACATATCTTTATGAAGAACAAAGGAACTGAATTTCAGGCTTTACTTTTTGGTAGCTGTTTCGCAAAAAGAAATATATTTTTGCGAATCAGTTACATTCGCGAAATATACTTCCTGATAAAATATGATTTATGTGTTTTTTGTGTCAAGTGTGTCAACGTGAGAATTTTTTGTTTGTTTATTTATATATGTCAATTCATATTGGCATATTTCTCAATACTTACATGTAATTTAAGTCTTTATCTTTAACTTCTGAATGAAAATGATAGTTTTTAATTGAAATGAAAATTCGTGTGCATTGTTTTCCTTTTTTGTAGTTAGATGGTGAAGATGAAGTTCAAAAATAAAGAATTTATTTTTCATCTTGAAATAAACCAACGGGAATCAAATAATCTTTTATTAATTCCCCTTCCTAATTATAATTCTATTAGCCAAATTATATATATGTATATATATATATATATATATGCATATATATATATTTATATGTATGTATACACATGTACATATATGCACATATATATGTATGTATACATATACACACACACACACACACGCGCACACACACACACACACACACACACACACACACACACACACACACACACACACACACACACACACACACACACACATATATACATATATATGTGTATATATATATATACATATATATATATATATATATATATATATATATATATATATGTAAACACACACTCTCTCTCTCTCTCTCTCTCTCTCTCTCTCTCTCTCTCTCTCTCTCTCTCTCTCTCTCTCTCTCTCTCTCTCTCTCTCTCTCTCTCTGTCTGTCTGTCTGTCTCACACACACACATATGTATACATATGCGTGTCTGTTTGTATGTATATATACATATATGCATATATGTGTGTGTGTGTGTGTTTGTGTGTGTGTGTGTGTGCGTGTGTTT
>NC_091564.1:31168393-31180893 GCF_042767895.1 Penaeus vannamei | reverse complement strand
TAGCCCCTAGGCCCCCACGTCCTCGGGCTACAGCAGGGCTACAAGGGAGGTGGGAAAGGGAGTAACCTCAATTGTTATTTTCCCTTCTGTACTTTCTTCCTTTCGTGGGACTCGGCGAGGGAAACTTTTTTTTATTCATTTATTATTTTTTGTTTATTTATTTATTTATTTTTGTTTATTTATTTTCATTTGTTTATCTTTTATATTTTTTTTTTGTGTGTGTAGTTAGATTTTTTTTTGGGGGGTGGGGGAGGGTTGTTGTAGGATTTATGCATTATCATTGTTGATATTATCGTGATCATTATCACTTTTGTCGTTATTGTTATTAGTATTACTAGTGTTATCATTAGTATTAATATGATTATTATCATTATTATCACTGTTATTGTTACTATTTTGTCATATCATTATTGTCGTTGTTGGTATTGTTATTCTTTAGTTTTTATTATTAATGTCATTATTACTGTCATTATCACTGATGTTATTATTATTCATTCTTATTATCATTGTTATTATCATCTATAATATTATCATTGTTATTATCACTATCATTCTAATCACTATCATCTCTATTAATGATAATAATGATAATTATCATTATCATTATTATTATTATTGCTGTTATTATTATTGTTGCTGTTGTTTTTATCATTATCATTACTATCATAATTTCTACAATTATTATTGCTATTGTCCTTATCTTTATCATAATCAGCAGCATATTATTACTATCATTTATCAGATAAACATATATTAGTATATATATCAAAATCAAATATCGGAAATTATATAATCGTTATCATTGATATTGCCGAGTTGTTTACTTTTCCTGATAATTCTGATAACTCTTTCCTTGCAATGGCTTTAATTTGATCTTCATTTCCAATCTTTCCATCATTCCCTTATAATCACATAGTGTAATTGGCTCTATTAGGTCGATAATTATAACATTATAATTACCGAGCACTGATATTTAATCATGGAATTGATGGTTATAATTCTCACTGAAATAGCACATGGAGGGGAGAGTAACCTATATTTGTTGTTGTTGTTGTCGTTTTCTTGTATTTTCTTGTTTTTAAGGAATCTGTTGGGGGATTTTTTTTTCTCTCTCTTTTTTATTATGATTAATTTCTTACTGTCATATTTATCCTTGTTGATTTTGTTGTTGTTATTATTAACATCATTGATATCATTATCTTGACTATTATTGTTATTAATATCTTCACCATGATTATTATTATCATTATTGTTATTATTATTATTATCATTGTTAACATTATTATTATTATCATTATCATTACTAATATTATTATTGTTATCATTATCAATATCATTACCATCATTAATATTCTTGTTACTATTGTTGTTGGTGGTTATTATTGTGAGATATCAGATTTACTTTGAAATTATAGTAGCATATTAAGAATTTTACTTTATATTATTCTCCAAAGGTAATTTTCATTCATCTTGACTACTTGATATATTATTACAGTTTAAAAAGATAATAAACTTATTATTGAATTAGTCTAGCAGTAAGTGCGATCTGAAGTGTGAAATTACCGTTTTATTTTTTCTTTCTTTCTTTCTTTCTTTCTTTATGTATCTTTGAGTTTAATGTTTCGCTTTTTTGTTTGTTTGTTTTTTGAGTGGGGTTGAGGGCGGTCGAACAGAAATACCATAAATACAGTTATTAATGGTGATTGTTCATTCCTCTATTAGTTAAAAGGATGTTTACAGAAAACGTATAACTAGCTAATGATATGAGGTATTCTTTAAGGTCAAACTGGGTCACTAGCTCATCCGTTCTTATAAACATTAGTATTATTCGTATTCACACACACATGTGCATACGTACATACAAAAAATACGAACAGAAACACACACACAGACACAGACACACACACAGACACACACACACACACACACAGACACGCACGCACGCACACACGCGAACACACTTATTCACACACGCACACATACACACACAAAATCACAAACACATAAACACATATAAATACACACGCATATAAGACGCAAAAAAAAATAAAAATAAAAGAAATATACAAACGTTCAACTTATATAATCTTGAATCTCTTAAATTAAACTACTTGACCTGGAAAAAAAAATCGAGCGAAATGTAGCTAATTGTTACAAGTAAAAATGTGCAATTCTTACGTCACAAGATTTGCTCAATATTTATAACCATCAGGGAGCGGAAGTTGGAGACCCGCGAGGAAAGAGGAGGCACGCACGCTCGCCTCCCTTGCATCGACGGAGGCGAGGCTAAGACCTTGAAGGAACGTCTTGGAAGGAGAGGAAAGATTTTGAAATGGCCGCTGCGCATCTCCTTGTTCTTTCCATAGTTTGTCTCTAATTTCTGAATCTCTTTTCCGTTTTTTTACTGATGTTATTCATGTTCCTCAAAAAAACGTGTGTGTGTCTGTATGTGTGTCTGTATGTCTGTATGTGTGTTTGTGTGTGTGTACATACATACATATATATATATGTGTGTGTGTGTGTGTGTGTGTACATATTAATCCGTGTAAATCAAATTGGTGTTGAGAGTAAATGGTGTTTAGTCGCGTGCGGCTGAAACGAACATTCTTTTAGATTTAAAAAAAAGGAAATTGGTTCTATCCTCTCACAAACTCACGTCATCCCGACATCCTTTCCACCACACCACTACTTACAACTCGAACCCAAGTCCCCTTCCTGCGGCCAAAAATCTCTGAATGAAAACACACCCCACTTTCCCCCCGGGAGAGTTGGCCGCTATGCAAAAATGACGCTTAGCGACCACGTCCTATTCTGGTCTCGTTGCCATCGAATTACGCGCCATTATCAAAAGCATTGGATTGTGACGCGATAAACTTCGAGAAAGGTAGTTGTATGGGGTCGCGGGGGAAGGAAAGGTCTGAAGGGTTTTGCATATAGGGGTATTAAGAGACTAGGGCCCGTATTTGAAGATTGATGCAAGTTGTATGTGGGTAATGTACTCGAAGAAAAGGGGAGAGAGAGAGAGAGAGAGAGAGAGAGAGAGAGAGAGAGAGAGAGAGAGAGAGAGAGAGAGAGAGAGAGAGAGAGAGAGAGAGAGAGAGCTGATTTGATATGATAGATTTATTACGACCAGCATACGAGACAAATTTACAAATTAGTACAAAAGGTGCATAACCGTGTCTGAGTGAGAAAGAGAGGGAGGGAGGGAAGGAGGGAGGGAAGGAGGGAGGGAGGGAGGAGGAGGGAGGGAGGAGAGGGAGGGAGGAAGGAGTAAGGAGGGACGAAATAGTGGAGGGAGGTTTACAGGGAAGGAGGGAGGGAGGGAGGAATAGGACAAACGGAGGGAGGAGGAGGGAAGGAGGGAGGGTCACACTAGCACTTTTCCGTCAGGAGGGAGAGGGAGGGAGGGAGGGAGGGAGGGAGGGAGAGAGAGAGAGCTCAGGGGGATTTGACTTTGTTTGGCTGAAGTAGTTGCCGCAGGCTTACATTCTATAATCGGAAACGATAATGTTTCGACAATTAGCATCCAATTTGGAACATTTTCACATTATATCTATTTATTTTCTCTCTCTCTTCCTCACCAGCATCTCTCCCTGCCTCCCCCTCTCTCTCTCTCTCTCTCTCTCTCCACTCTTCCTTTCTCTTTCACAGCAATCCCTTTTTTCCCCCTCTCTGTCTCTTCCGTGTGGGAAACCCCTTTGAATTTACTTTCCCTCACGCAGCTCTTCCTCATCATTAATTAACTACTTACCTTTTTTTTTCTTACCTGTTCAATTGACCGACACACCGAACCCATCGCTCATCAACATCTCCTCCCCCAACACTTTACCCACACGCGATTCTACTGAAAGCGTCAAGAGAGAATCTGGATGAGATTAGAGGGTATAGGGAGGGGGGTGGGGTGGTGTGGGACCGGGAGAGGATTAATAACCTTCTGAAAAAATGTAAAAGTTCCAACCGGGCGTCAGAGAGTGTGAAAAAAAATTTGCCGGTGGAAATAATCTCGTTATTTGAGCCGGTGAACGTCAGAGTTAAAAGGAGAGAGAGAGTAGGATGCTGATCACGCAAGAGTACGGTTGGTAGGCACGGCAGGATCACCATTACGGTCATTATCATTATTGTTGTTATTATGATCATCATCGTGGGAAGAGGAGAGAGAGTGGGGGAAGGTGGGGGAGGGAGGGAGAGAGTGAGGGAAGGAGGGAGGGAGGGAGGGAGGAAAAGGAGAGGGAGGAAGAAAACGAGAGAGAGAGAGAGAGAGAGAGAGAGAGAGAGAGAGAGAGAGAGAGAGAGAGAGAGAGAGAGAGAGAGAGAGAGAGAGAGAGAGAAAGGGGGGGGGGGAGGAAGAAGATGGATAGATAGATAGAGATAGAGAGAGAGAGAGAGAGAGAGAAGCAATGAGAAAGAGATATTTTGATTATGGTAAATATTTTGAATATCTTTACGTGTGCCTATAACTATCGGTGCATTTCCCTCTGATTTGGACGCAAACCTTTATTATAGCTTCACAAAATATAGAGAATCGGATCTTCTTCGAATGTGACTGGATCTATGAAGCTTCAGATTTCCGATGTTCCATTATTCAAAATGTTTATGATTCGAAAGCGCTGTTCACTCATATCATTTCATTTGTAAAATACTATAGCATGGTTATCATTATGGTGGTGATTATTACTCTTAACATTAAGATTTTCATGTCTACCATTATCATTATCATCATTATTAATACTATTATCACTATATTGGTATTGATATTAATAGCTCTATAGTTATTATTAGTAGTAGTACTATCATTTTCATTGTTATGATCAACGCCATCATCATTATCATTATATATTGTAACATGACATATTAACATGCAATAATATCATTGTAATCATCTTTATCACTATAACAATCATTATCATATGATATCAAATAATTGTACTGCTGATAATGGTAATTAAATTTATTTTATATATTGATGTTGATCATAATATCGTTAATGATATCGGTTATGATAAGGATGACGGTGATGATGATGACGATAAGCATAATAAATATTGTTTCCATTTATTTTTATCATTAATATTATTACTACAATTGTTATGATATTATTATTAGTATCAGTACCACCATCGTCCTTTTCAGGAATGCAATCAATACTGCAATCAATTTTATTATCTTTCATCTTCCGTCATCGTTAACATTGTCATCATCATGCCATTATCACTACTACCATTACTCGTATTTCTATCACCATTAGAAATCACACGCCCGCAATATAATAGTCCGTTATAAAGATGAACCTCACACACGCCCTTCTCTAACGTAAACAAATTCTTGTGGTTGGTTAGTGTTGCGTGTCAGCCAATATCTAAACTAAAATAAGATCAAATAGTAATCTACGTTAGTTTATGAGTCAGAAATCAACAAGGAAACTCACCGCAAACTATGTGTGTTTACGTATGTCAAATAATTAAATCAGTTTATGGCGTATGGACATCGTCTGCTCCGAGAAACAAGTGACGATCGGCGGCAACACGGAGGGTACGATAATTAACGAAAATGTGAGTCACGGGGCGGGAACTTTAATTGTTGTACCGATATCCGTTTTTAGTTTTGTAATTTTTGTTTTTTGCTTATTTTTTTGATAGTTGATGGCGACAGATGAAATTCACGATGGTATGAGAAGGCAAAGAAATGCCCTTGATCTTTGTGCGATGACTTTGCCGACTGTTTTCCTCTGGTTATTTCTGGTATTGTATTATTGATGTGTCCGCTTCCCATCGTGTGTCTGTATTTATACCCATTTTTCTATCACTTTTTTTTTTTTATTTCATTACCCTCCTCCCACTTCACCTCTCTCTCTCTCTCTCTCTCTCTCTCTCTCTCTCTCTCTCTCTCTCTCTCTCTCTCTCTCTCTCTCTCTCTCTCTCTCTCTCTCTCATTCTCTCCTTCCTATTACCATAATTCCTAAAAACCATTATTGAATTCTGCCCCTTCACCCCCCCCCCCTTCCCCATCTCTTCCCCTCCCCCCTTCACCTTCCCCTTCCCCTTCTTTTCAAAATCTTCACAAAATTCATCAACTCATCTCCTCTCTTCGTCCGCTTTCAGCCGCAATCAAAACCAGTGTCAGACGTCCCCTAATCCACTGCCATTTTTTCTTCTTGTTTTGTGACACATCAGTTTAATTAAGGCATAAAATTTCTCCGCCTTGCCAATTAGTTGACCGCCTGTGTGAGTGAGGTTTAAGCCCTTTTGGTACACTTTCTGGAATCTGTGGTTAGTTGCGACCAACTGCCGGAGGAAAGTACTCTTCTTGCTCTGTCGCTTCTCTCTCTCTCTCTCTCTCTCTCTCTCTCGCTCTTTCTTTCTTTATCTTTCTCTCTCTCTCTCTCTCTCTCTCTCTCTCTGTTTCTTTATCTTTCTCTCTCTCTCTCTGTCTCTCGCTGTCTCTCTCTCTCTCTCTCTCTCTCTCTCTCCCTCTCTCTCTCTCTCTCTTTCGTTAACTTGCTCTCTCTCTCTCTCTCGCTCACTCTGCCTCTGTCTCTCTCTCTCTCTCTCTCTCTCTCTCTCTCTCTCTCTCTCTCTCTCTCTCTCTCTCTCTCTCTCTCTCTCTCTCTCTCTCTCTCTCTCTCTCCTCTCTCTCTCTCTCTCTCTCCCTCTCTCTCTCTCTCTCTCTCTCTCTCTCTCTCTCTCTCTCTCTCTCTCTCTCTCTCTCTCTCTCTCTCTCTCTCTCTCTCTCTCTCTCTCTCTCTCTCTCTCTCTCTCTCTCTCTCTTCTTCTTCTCTCTCTCTCTCTCTTCTTCTCTCTTTCTCTCTCTTCTCTCTCTGTCTCTCTCTCTCTCTCTCTTCTCCCCCTCTTCTTCTCTCTCTTCTTCTTCTTCTCTCTCTCTCTCTCCCCACACGGATGTATGTGTGTTTTGCGTGTGGTTATTGGAAAATGAATGTAAGCGCGATACACACATACACACGCACACACACATACATAGACATACACACATACATGCACGCGCGCAAGCTCACGAACACACGCACACAGGGAAGGATGTAGTTAAATAGGTAGATAGAGAGAGAGAGAGAGAAGGAGAGAGAGATACAAGACAAAGAGAGAGAGAGAAAGAGAGAGACAGAGACAGAGAGAGAGAGAGAGAGTTTTGTCCAGGCAGCTGTCAGGATGGAAAGCATTTTTAATACCATTGCAAAAATACTGTCAGAGCAGAACTGACATCAAATAACGCAATTTCTACATAAACAGTCAAACAAATGTTATAGGATAAAATTTTCAGTATTTTACTCTGGAAAGTTATGATTGTCAGCAAAAATACTAGTGTTTGTGATATTTTTTGGATCGAGGAAAATAATTTTCATTGCAGAAAACAATGTGCGACTAGGTGTGTGTGTGTGTGTGTGTAGGTCCGTATGTATGTATATGTGTGTGTATATATATGTGTGTGTGTTTGTATTTATTTACAATGAATATTCATTACGTCGAGCTTCACACAATTTTACCAACCGGCCGAAAATTTACACTTTCCCTTTCATAAAACTTTCCTCGGTATTATCTCCCTCTTGCGGTTATACTACACTCAACAATCACATTTTTAATTAGATATTCGTATACCGTTATAAAACAAAAACAAAAATATACCCTCCCCCCCCCCCCAAAAAAAAAAAGATTGACAATGACCTTCGGAAAAAAAACATTCTGTACAACCGGAAAAAAGTATTACTAGCATGAATGATCAAGAAGGATTTTCAGTTGCATAGCTCAGGTGGTCAATTGCAAGAGATGCATTTGATAAGCCGTGTTCAATCGAAGGTCAATTGCTAATCATGCAAGAAGAGGAAGGGAGGGGGGGGGGAGGAAGGGGTATCATAAGAGACAGGAATTAGGGTTCAGTTATGTCAACGTTCATTGCATAGTGGATGTGGAAGGTTGCATGTCATCGATATATAAACGTAAGGTGATAACCGCTCGTTCCTGTCGCTCGGTTCTTTGCCGTAAATAAAAGTTAGTTTTGGGGAAGTTATTTCATGTTGTAGAAGTTCTGTTCGGAGGCTGTAGAACATGTAGAACAAATGCGGACAAATACACATGCGAGCGGTCAATCAATCTCTCTCGGTCTCCAGTCTGTCTGACTCTCTCTCTCTCTCTCTCTCTCTCTCTCTCTCTCTCTCTCTCTCTCTCTCTCTCTCTCTCTCTCTCTCTCTCTCTCTCTGTCTCTCGCGCTCTCTCTCTCTCTCTCCTCTCTCTCTCTCTCTCTCTCTCTGTCTCTCTCTCTCTCTCTCTCTCTCTCTCTCTCTCTCTCTCTCTTACATATATACATAACACACGCGCACACACACACAGATATATAGATTACTTGTTCTGTCTTTCTAAACAGAGAGAACACAAGGGAAATGTACGAGAGAGGGGAAAAAGGGAAAAAAAGTAAAAGAAGAAAAAGTTGTGTAACAGCTAAATCTTATGTCATTCTACTTCCCCGCCCCCTCTATGCCCCGCCCTCCCCTCCCCCATCTACCCTCTATCTCCCCAACCCCACTCCCTCCCCCATCTATCGTCTCTCCTTCCCTCCCCCTTTTTCCTAACACCCCCTCCTACCCCCCTAGCCCCCCCCTTCCCCCGTCTACCACCTCCTCCCTTCCTCCCCCCCTCTCCCCCCCCCACCCCCAGGCAACAACCTTCGAGGTGCCCCGAACATGACCACCGCCGACCCTACGCAGGAAGCCCCCCCTTGCCCTTTGACCTCCTGAAGGGAAGTCAGCGGCTCCGGGCGACCAGAAGGAAGGGCTCGCGGTTGGATGGAGGTGGGGGAGGTGTGGGGGGGGGGTTGTGTGGGCGTGAAGGGGAGATGGGGAAGTGAGTACAGAAAGAGTGGGCGGTGGGTGCTAGTACAGGAACGGGTGGGTTGGTTGTGAAAGCATTTGGGCGGGGGCGGGGGTGGGTGGGGTAGCACTGAAACGGGTGGGTGTGTGGGCTGTGATGGTACATACGCAGGGTGGGCAGGAGAGGGTGGGTATTACGGATAAGATGTAGATTAATTGTAAGGTATTTGAACGGGGTGGGCGCGTGTGAGGCAATACAGGAGAGGTGGGTGGGTTGGTTAAGTGGGTGGGAGGGATCGTACAGAGCAGGTGGGTGGATGAAAGATAAGAAAAGATAAGGTACAGCCATAAAAAGATAAGAAAAGATAAGGTACAGCCATAAAAAGATAAGAAAAGATAAGGGACAGCCATAAAAAGATAAGAAAAGATAAGGGACAGCCATAAAAAGATAAGAAAAGATAAGGGACAGCCATAAAAAGATAAGAAAAGATAAGGGACAGCCAAAAAAAGTTATAGATTTATAGGTGTCGATTCCATACAACGGTCGATGATATGATACGAGAATTACATTAGGGCTTGAACCTTCGAGTAAGTAATACGTAAACAATAATTTGTCGGAGTACAAAATATTTTTTCATGATCGAAGATAAAAACAAAAGTGATAAGCTGCTATGATATTATATTTGCCTACCTTTTATTTTATCTATTTTCTATCATTCATTCATTTTTTTAATTCTTATGCTACAGAATTATGAAAACAAAGGAAAAGAAATTATCAATATTGAACCATATCGATTTCGTATCCAAATTGCTAATATAACTCACAGTCACACACGCGTCACTGTATTCTTATGATTTACTTTATAAAGCGCGAATAAAATCATATTCTTCTGAAAAAGAAATTTGATGAGTATCTGACAAGTAGATTTTTTTTCCGGATTTCCCCATAAATCGAGTTTCGCCGTCGAGATGTCGTGCAAATTCCTCCTTGCAAATTGAGTGTCATTGAGTTTTCTTCGTCACTGCATAGACGCTGTGGGGCTTTCATCACTGTTTGTAGAAGAGATTATGATGAGATGAAATGTGTTTTTGGTTATTAATTTATATTTTTTGAGAATTCAAGATTTGGGTGTAAATATTCAGTCAGATAACAAAAATATCCATTTACGAAAATATATAAAAATAAGGAAAAATACATCAACTATATAATAAAAAACAAAGACTAAGAATACAATGAAAGGAATAAACCCAAGATAACCAAAACCACCACACAAAATAGAAAAAGATGAAGAAAAAAATCAATGAAAATAAATAAATAAGACCCCCCTTTACCCCGGCGATCGAGAGCATATAGAAAACGAGACCTCCTTCGACCCGCCCAGATCCCGTGTTCTGAGAATCCCACGTTCATTAAGGAGGCCTCCACGCCGTCATTTGAGGTTTCCGAAAGGGCTTCTCGAGACGATTCCTCTAAGGCTGCGTCTCCGGGGAGGTCGCACGTGAGAGAAAGGGAGAAGACGCTGGAACAACCTTAAGACGGGGCTGAAGAAGTCACTCTCGAGAGCGTATGGGAGATTTTTTTTTTCTTTTTTTTTGCGTCTCGATGTGGTAGATTGTGCACCTGTGTGTGTTTGTGTGTTTGTGTGTGTGTGTGTGTGTGTGTGTGTGTTTATTTGTGTTTGCGTGTGAGTGCGTGGGTGTATATGTGTGTTTGTTAGTGTTTATGTGTGTGTTTGTGTGTTTGTGTGTGTGTGTGTGTGTGTGTGTGTGTTTATTTGTGTTTGCGTGTGAGTGCGTGTGTGAGTACATTTGTTTGTTTATTTCTTTACTGCATTCGATCGAAATATAGCACAGATATTTCATACGATGCGCCATCAATTATTTCTCACATATTCCAACGCATTTCAGCAACACCAACATCTTTCTCCGTTTTCAAGCGAATGTTCACGTACGTAACCGACCGTGATAATGAACCCTCACGCTTTTTCTCAAACTTCCTCCTCCACTTCTTATTCGCGTGTGAAGACAGTCCTTTGAACTCAAGACTGTCAAAAGGTCAACAAAATCCTTTTCGCCCTTATGATTGTGCATAATAACTGTCATATCCGGCGGAGAGAGAGAGGAAGAAAAGTACTAAACTTTAATCTCATAAGAGTTATATCTCAATCTTTCGTTATCAGGTAATTTTTGGAGTTTTTTATATACAGTTAGGTAGACGAGAATAAAGTGTGTGTGTGTGTGTGTGTGTGTGTGTGTGTGTGTGTGTGTGTGTGTGTGTGTGTGTGTGTGTGCGCGCGCGTGTGCGTGCGTGTGTGTGTTTATATTTGCTATCTATATAATAACCAATGATTTTCTACGATATAATTTAGGGTCTAACAATATACCAAATATTCAGATTTTTTCTTAGATCAATTTTCACGAAACTACCATAATTTATACGCTTTGGAAAGATGACATTTTGGAACCCAAGAAGCTGCATATATAATATACGTGAGCTGTCAATCATAAGAATTTCACATCATCAAATAGAAATGACTTCTGAATAAAGAAATCAGCGTTCAGTAGATCAATATCACGAACAATTTCATGATTTGGCGAAATTTTGATGTATAGAGATAAGCAAAGATGGTAAATAGATGGGGGGATGACGATGTACGTGAGAGAGAGAGAGAAAAAGAAGTGAGACCGATGGACAGACAGAGATGAAGAGAAAGAGAAAGAGGAGAGTGCGGAGGGGGAGACAAATGGACAGACAGAAAGGAAGAGAAAGAGAAGGAGAGGGGGAGAGAGAGGTGAGACAAATGGACAAACAGAGAGGAAGAGAAAGAGAGAGAGACAAACAGACAGACACAGAGGACAACCCGAACAACAAAACAAATCTCGATCATCTATTCCACCCTTTTGAAAATCACATCAACAAGTCAACGCCTTTCTCTCCCACCATTAAAAAAATAATAATAATAATAACGAAAAAGAAAAAGAAAAATAAGACGGAAAAAGACCTACCTCACTGTCACCTTAATGACATATACTTTCTCGACAGGAATCTAGAATGAGGGATGCAACAGCTGGAGAGAGAAGTACGGTACACATATACAGTACATGGTTTCGCCGACCACAAAAAAACACGCATTTATTAGAGGTTCCAGATGCTACTATTGCTAAGCTAAGATTTGCATGGACACGTGCATGCGGTCTTGCTTTGTCATGCATGAAAAGTATCTTGTCATGCAAAAAAATGAAGAGGAGGGGGGGGGGATATGTGTGTATATGCAGGATGGTCTGTACCGTACAGAGAAGGATGCAGGGATATACACAGATGGATAAAAGCGGGAGGGAGGTAAGGAGGGTGAGAGAGAATGAGAGGAAGAAAGGAAGGAAGGATGGAGAAGAGGAGAGGGAGAGGTGAAGAGAAGGATGGGGGAGAGGAAGGGAGAGGTGAAGAAGGGAAAGAGGGGGTTGAGACAGAGAGAGAGGAGAGGAGGGGGTCGAGAGAGGAAAGGACGGCAGGAGAAAGGGGAGGGGAGGAGAGGAAAGAGAGAGGTGGAGAGAAAGATGGAGAGAGGTAGGGAGGAAGAAAGGAAGGGAGAGAGGAGAGAAAGAAGGGGAGTTTGAGGGAGAGAGAGTAGAGACGGAGAAAGGGAGGTGAGGGGAGGAAGATAGGGAAGGGTGCGAGCGAGCCCAAGAT
>NC_091564.1:31160893-31163393 GCF_042767895.1 Penaeus vannamei | reverse complement strand
CCAGGCTTCTTATTATATTTCCTATTTTGTTTTTGTCGTTGTTTTTATTATTAGTTTTCGATCTCCTAAACAGAGTGGATGAAACAAACAACAAAAAAACAAAAGGAGACACTCAAAATGCCATTCGATCTCCTAAACAGAGTGGATGAAACAAACAACAAAAAAACAAAAGGAGACACTCAAAATGCCATTCGATCTCCTAAACAGAGTGGATGAAACAAACAACAAAAAAACAAAAGGAGACACTCAAAATGTCATTCGATCTCCTAAACAGAGTGGATGAAACAAACAACAAAAAACAAAAGGAGACACTCAAAATATTAGAACAGAATTTTTCGCCGGAAAAAAGAAGCATTTACGAATCTTGCGAATAGAATGTGTGGAAAGTACTACTCACTCCTGACAAGACGTATAAAAACGCATTGTCATTTTCCAATTTCTCCGCGTTGTTCTGCGACGCCTGTCAGTTAACAATTTATCTCTGATCATGTTAAAAGACCAATTTGTTGATGTAATACAAAACTTGCGCTGTACTTTTTTACGTCTGTGGCATTGGCGTCGTTGAATATCATGTCTTCTCAATACTTTTTTTCTATTTTTCAATAACTTACACGCATTGTCATTTTCTGTATTTGTGTGTGAATGAGTGTGTAGGTGTAGGTGTGTGAATGAGTGTGTGGGTGTAGGTGTGTGTGTGTGTGGGGTGAGGGTGTGTGCGTATATGTGAGTGGCTGTGCGTGTGTGCGTGCGTTGTATACATAGCATGCATTCATATATGCTTGAGGGTGTTGTTTGTGGTTTGGATGAGCGATGGCATTGCTGGATGTAAATATGACTGCATTATTTACATACGATCTCGGTTTATTCACGCACCCTGATCCTACATCAGCAACAGGAAAGATCCGCAAGCCTCTGAAACGACTCGTAGTTCGCGTGGAAATAAAAGCCACCAGACTAAACACAAACACGTTCACCCAGAGCCGCCCACCCCGCCCATCCCCTCCCTATCGCGTTACAACATCACCCAACCTCCAGCCCCTTTAGCACGGGCGTTGCAGTCGCCGTCAGCGCCACCAGCAAGATGACTCTCGTTGAGGTTACTGACCCACAAGGTCTTCGGTGAATGACGTACTTGGCTTGTTGTGGCCCAAAACACACCTCGTTTTCTCAAGCCAATTAGTGGGTCTTTTCCTCTCGCATAACGCTGACGTCGGGGTCTCGCGTTGCATAAGTAGAGAGATGAGAGGAGAGTTGGGGGAGGAGGTGAAAGAGGAGGGATTAGGGAAGGAGAGAAAGTAGGAGGTGAAAGAGGAGGGAGAGGAATTAGGGGTGAAGAGAGTAGGAGGTGAAAGAGGAGGGAGAGGAATTAGGGGTGAAGAGAGTAGGAGGTGAAAGAGGAGGGAGAGGAATTAGGGAAGGAGAGAGAGTAGGAGGTGAAAGAGGAGGGAGAGGAATTAGGGAAGGAGAGAGAGTAGGAGGTGAAAGAGGAGGGAGAGGAATTAGGGAAGGAGGGAGAGTAGGAGGTGAAAGAGGAGGGAGAGGAATTAGGGAAGGAGAGAGAGTAGGGAGTTGAGTGAATATATAGGAGAAAGAGAGAGAGAGCAATTTGGGGAGGAGAAATAGTAGGGAATTGAGTGAAAAGAGAGGAGGGAGAGAGGAATTAGGGAATTGAGTGAAAAGAGAGGAGGTAGAGAGGAATTAGGGAAGGAGAGAAAGAGTAGGGAGATGAGTGAAAAGAGAGAGGAGACAGAGAGGAATTAGGGAAGTAAAGATAATAGGAAGATAAATGAAAAGAGAAGACAGAGATAAGAGCAAAATCAAGAGGAAGTAAGGGAGGAAAGAGAGAGTTGAGTGAAAAGAGAGGAGATTGTGTTGACAGAAAAGAGATTCCGAGAAAGGAGAGATGATATAAGACGAGAAAGGAGACACAAAAGGAGAGAGAGGAAGATTCGCTAGAAAAGTATATAAATATAGAGAGGGAGAAGGAAGAATAAAAAAGAGCTATGAAGACAGAGAGAAGTTGACAGATAGGAGAAAGGAGAGAGATAAAAAGAAACAAGGAAAACAGAGAGAAGTATTAAAAAGGAAGTTGAAAGAAAGAGAAAAAACTAAAACAATCATGATGTCTAAAGAGATATGTCAAGAAAGCAAGAGAGGAAAAATAAAAAACAACAACGCCAAAACGCATGAATGAAAAATGAAATAGAAGGAAATGTGCCCTACATATTCCACCAGTAAAAAAAAAATTAAAAAAAAATAAAAAAAATAAAATAAAAAAAATACACACAGGTAATCTTCCCTGTGTATAGATGATAATCGTAACAAAACAATTCCCTCGTTATGAAACACAAGGGAGATGTAGCGTCTTTAGGCTATTTGCGGTTATATTTGTTTTCTTCTTTTTCAATAATCATTCCCCTCATTGCTTGCATTTGATGAGGCCGATTGCATTGCAAAACATCCCTCCCGGTTGTGCATTTTGCTTGGAGCTCCAGTCTGG
>NC_091564.1:31159360-31160393 GCF_042767895.1 Penaeus vannamei | reverse complement strand
GGGATGAGCACGTACGTTGACATATGATAGTGAAATTAAGCTGTTTCTTCTGAATTTTCGTGGGCGTGTTATTTTTCGTGGGCGTAGGACGGTTGAGAGAGGGCTGTGAGGGGAAGGGAAAGGGATAAACCTTAGGGAAAGAAATCGGACAGGAATAGGGAAGTTTGAGAGACGTGAGGCCAAAGGTTAGAGGCTTAGGTAGAAATGTGGGTACAGGAATAGGAGAGATATAGAGATAAAGGACAATAATAAAGACGAGAGAATTTACGTAGTCTCTCATTCGTGGGCAGTCATGGGTAAATTTAAGAGGTTTAAGGGGAAATATGCGACTGGAGTGAGGGTATTGTAGAGGCTTAGGGGGGAATTGCGACGTGAATATAGGAATGGGGACAGGAGTAGGGAAAGCTTGGGGAAAAATAAGAGTAGGATTAGTCGAGTTAGATGTGGGGGAGGAGGGTTAAGAATAGGGGAGATTAAAAGGTTTAGGGGAAAAGATGGGGCAGGAATAGCGGATTTGAGGAATTATGCGCAAGAGAGCGGCGGGGAAAAAGATGGAAAAGGAATACCGAAGTTAGGAGGGGGTGAAATAGGGGAGGTGGGGAGCTGGGAGCAAAGCTAGGATGGTAAGGGAGAGGTGGGGATAGGAGCAGGAGATTTGGCGAGGCTTAGGGGAAAATTTTGAGAAGGAATAAAGGAACTAGAAGAGATGTAGGGAAGGGGGTAGAAGGAGCGGGGGGGGGGGGGTCAGAGGATACCATAGCTCATGACAGAATCAATGACTTCCTCCTTTTATTTCTCTCTCTCGCACTTTCCCCGAAATGGTTGTCATTTAATTTATTTCCCAGCGAGAGAAAGTTGCTGTTGTTCCGCGTATTGTCCTCTCAATATATCTTTCAGATTTCATATTATTCATATTTTTTTCTGTTTGTCATGATTATCACACCCGTCTGTAATTCCTTTCCTTATTCTTATATGAGTTTAAAACCTTGCCATTCCAAACGAAAAAAAAAAAAAATGGCGGGTCTACGGGGTG
>NC_091564.1:31134360-31136860 GCF_042767895.1 Penaeus vannamei | reverse complement strand
AAAAATGGCGCGCAGTCATTTGTGTAATTCTCGCCCGACCTTCGCTTATCATCTATGTGTCCCCTCAGGCTTACCTTCCGTGTTGGTATCTATTTCCCCTCAAAGTCACTGCGGCCTCATCTCTTTGTCGATCGATAGGAGGTGATGAGGGTGAAGTAGGTGTCTGGTGTTGATGGATGGTCAGTCTTCAGTTGAAAATTGGTGTTGAACGTTATTTCCAGATTTATCCAGACTTTTTTTCACGCGCACGCACACACACACATTATTGTAACTGTTTCATTTTTTTCATAACTGTGGAATCATCTTTGTTGGTAAAATATGCTTACTTTTTCACATTTCCTAAAATCAGGAAAGCAATATGGTAATATGTTAAATTTACCTATTTATGGGTACATAAACTGACAAGAGAGTCGTATTTTATCCTTTTTTAATATGGAAGGTGAACTCATATTTCAGGGCCGGTGCTAGGAATTGCGGGGCCCAATTAGAAAACTGATGGTGGGGCCACTATACTATATGGTAAAATTTATGCATGTTTATACTTCATATAGAAAAATACATACAAACCAACAAAAAACGAATAAACTTTACACGCTTGGTATAATAATTAATTGAAAGGCAATATCAAAGTTTTATTGTATTACTTTTACGATAAAAGGGCCCTTCAGATGCGGAGCCCAATTTGATCCAATCGGTCAAATCGACTTAAAACCGGCCCTGCATGTTTAAAGCAACTACTACAGCTATAACAGTACACTGAAGTATTAAGAAATGTTATTACAACAGCTCATAATAATTTTTATCTTATCCATTCGTCTAAAGTGTTTGTTCATAGGTGTAGGAAGGTATTTTGAAGCGGGTGTGGGGGTAAAGTAGGGGTCCGGGATTTCAGTAGTTATTCATTTTTATTTAGATAATACATGACATAATGGTTATTTCATTTTGAATATCAGTTGCAGGGGATCAGTGTTCTCAACAACTGGGTAAGCAAGGAAATGCACTGTTGTTGTTTTTTTTTTTTTATTTACAATGAATGTCCTCGAAAGTTGAGGAGTGAGACGAGGGGGGCAGAAATTGGGTTCCACCCCCTACCCCCTCTTTTTTCTACGCCTGTGTTATTTAGAGGATATTGAAACAATTTGTGATACTTCTCTATATTATTTACTGGATTTTTCCTATATAAAGCCATCTAGGTTTGTATGATAAGATTCTATGTAACAGAATCACTTCATGAAGTATTTTCTGGAAAATATAGAATATAATAGTTATAGCTGAAACATTTTCTATGGACCCGCACGATCTCCATTTTCTATGAATTCGTATGGTAGACTTTTATAACTGGAAATCTAGGCTCAAGGAATTGTAGCGAAGGTTCATGTTGCAATTATTATTGCAAAGCTAATGATAATAAAAATATCACACACAGTCACACACACTCATTCATCATTTCGCTATCCCTCTCACCCACTCACTCATTCACTCAGTCCCCCATTCACTCACTCTCTCACTCTCACTCATTCACTCACTCACTTACTCACTTATTCACTCACTCACTCGCTCACTCATTTACTCACTCGCTCACTCACTCACTCACTCACTCACTCACTCACTCACTCACACACACACACTCACACACACACACACACACATACACACACACACACACACACACACACACACACACACATGCACACACACACACACACAGTCACTCACACACACACAGTCACACACACATACTCACACACACACACACACACACACACACACACACACACACACATACACACACACGCACACACACATTCACACACACACACACACACACACACACACACACACAAACACACACACACACACATACACACACAAATACACACACACATACTCACACACACACATACACACACTCACACACACACTCTCTCTCTCTCTCTCTCTCTCTCTCTCTCTCTCTCTCTCTCTCTCTCTCTCTCTCTCTCTCTCTCTCTCTCTCTCTCTCTCTCTCTCTCTCTCTCTCTCTCTCTCTCTCTCTCTCTCGCTCTCTCTCTCACTTGCTCATCATGTGTAACTGTACAATATTGAAGTGGCCAGCCTTAATTTATTGTTGTTACCCCCTGTGCCCCCCACCAGAAAATTCTCTGGATCCGCCCCTGTCAGTGAGATGAATAGTGTAACAGAGGGATTAATTTAACATATATGGGGAGAATGAATGCAATTATATAGCTTTAATAGATATGTAATGAAAAAAAAGTATTTGTGATCGAGGGATATACTAATAACATTACTGATGATTCCTCTAACCACAAATTTCGAAAAAAGGGAGACTTGCAAACGAATGTGGTAACACTTGTCAATAAACTATATGGTTCACTGGTATTTTTTAGATAAGAAGGAAGAAGGATTTCTTTTGACTGGAAATTTTAGGAAAGCAGAATTCTAAACGAGCGAAATGGAGGCATTTAAAAACGTTGACAACTTCATTTGATTTTTTAAATAA
>NC_091564.1:31124360-31126860 GCF_042767895.1 Penaeus vannamei | reverse complement strand
CACGATCGAGGTGGGCATGAGTCCGCCGCCGCGCCATTCCACCACCATCACCATCGGCGACGAGACTTGCGGCGACGCCACCAACCTGCAGGTCGCTCCGGTGAGTGCCGCTTCAGGAACCGAAGAGGACAGACAGGAGGACGTCCCAGGCGAGAGCGCTGCGTCGACGGAACAGGAGAACGCGGTCGAGGCAGCGGACTCCGAGGTGACGCTCGAGTGGCGTGTCATTCCGGCCGAGTGCCCGGAGATGATCCCGAACGAGGCAGTGCCTGAGCTGGAGGGGGACCGAGGCTCGACGCCCACCTCCTTCTCGAGCGCCTACACGGTGACGGAGCACGGGAGCGAGAGTGCCAGCGACGACTCGGCCTCGTCCCGCCACAACTGGTCAGGGCAGGACTCCGACGAAGAGTCCCACCGCCACGAGGGCGCTAGGGACCCGCAGGGCCTCCGGACGTCCTCTTTCGACGCAGGGGAGGAAGAAGCTCTTGGTTGGCCGGCGAGCGCGAGATCGACGGAACCGAGTCTTGATAAAACCGAATTGGAAAATGGATGCACGGCCGAGGAACCGACAGCCAAAAAGGGCAGCTTTGGTTTCGTGCGGGATGCGGTGATGCTGACGGCGCCGTGCATGATCCGGTCGCCGGACCTCCGCCAGATGCTGCGGCGCCTGCGACACGTGTCCGGCGGCAGCAGCAGCGGGGAGGAGAGCATCGTGTTCAGTTACATCCCCTGCCGCGATCAGCGGGAGAAAGACGACGAGGAGCTGTGGGTCGCCAACGAAGCCGCAGACCCCACGGGCAGCCAGGCTTTCCAAGGGGTGACGCCGCCCCTGCTGCCTCCCCCCCTGGGCTGGGGCGGCTCCGTGGGCCGAGGGGCGAGCGGGCCGGCCGGGCTCCCGCGGCAAGGACTAGTCTGGGCCGAACAGCCGCGCGGGTCGGACGCCTGCTCCGCGGGTCCCTCGTGCGTGTCGTCCATCATGTGTACCTTAGCGCCCTCGCCCACGGATGCCTCGCTGGTGGGTGGCCCCTCCGGCCCTCGCAAGCACTACTCCACCAGGCAGAGGGTGACAGAGCCTCAGGTGATCAATGTGAAAGTAATTGACGAGGAGCCAAAATACAGTCAAAATAGAACCAGTGCACGTGACAGTGAGGCGAACTGTCCGAGAGAAGTGCAGAGCTGCGCCGAAAACCGCCACCTCCCGACCTCCATCACGACCAACCAGCCGACCAAGAGGTTCTCCTTCCTCATCCGCAGCAACAGCGTCAAGCAGGATCTCGTGGAGGAGAAGAACGCGGCGAACCTCCTCCTCGCCCGCTCGGTCAGCGTCGACCCCGTGACCCCGAGTGACCAGGCCATTCTCGAGAAGCTGGCGACGCTCAACCTCGAAGCCCGCAACGTCGCCCACAAGCCTCGAGCTCGAGCTTCGTGTTTCGACCCGCCCTGTGCCAAGTGCGGCGAGCCCGTGTACCCCCAGGAGAGGACGGAGCCCACCCTCAGACTCGTCTTCCACAGCTCGTGCTTCAAGTGCTTCCACTGTGGCCTCAGACTCACCCTCAAGACCTTCTACAGGAGTCCACTGGATTCCAAAGACACGAGGCTCTTCTGCAAAAGCCACGTCCCACAGCTCGACCCCGGGAAGCTGGACGCCGGGAGAGCAGACTCCTCTTCGACGTCCTCCTCCTCTTCGGGAAAAAGCTCTCCAGATTCCTCGGCGAAGGATGGCGGCTGCAGCACGTCGAGCGTAAGTAGGACGGCCCTTGGGGGTGGCTGGAGGGGGTGTTTAAGCTCCATGAATGGGGAAAGAGATTTATTTATTTGATTTGATTTTGTTTGATAAGGAAGTTTAGGAGCTGGATGTATGGCAAAACAGATTTATTGTTTATTGTCTAGTTTGATAAGTTTTAGAAGCAATATGAAGGGCAAACACGTTCGTTCATTTACTATGTTTATTAAGTTTATTGGGTCTAGTTAAACAAGGAAGTTCAGGAAACTTTATGAATGGCAAAACAAGTTTATCAAATCTACTATTTGTTAAGCTTCCGAAGTTTGTGAGACGATTTACTTGATCATCTATCAATTTAAACATTTTCATAGCATTTTTTTCTGCTATTTTTTCATTTATGTTTAGAGATATTGATTTTATTTGCTTGGTATATTAATCATCCACCAGTTAAAATGTCATATAGATATCAGTTGATTCATATTAGCCATTGCTTTCATAATGCATTTGATTAGATATTATAAGGCTAATCACAGTGGTGGAATTTGTACCTGTAATAAGTAAAATGGTTGTTGGTTGATAGCAATATTGAAATAAAATATGAGAGGTTAAAAGTAAGTGCGATAATGATGATATGATTTATAAATCTGATGATGACTTTGATTATACTACAAAGGGTGATAATGATAATAGTGATGATGATGATGGTGATAATGAATGATAAATAACAATAGCTAATGATGATAATGATTATCATGCTAACAGTAATGATAATATTAG
>NC_091564.1:31111860-31119360 GCF_042767895.1 Penaeus vannamei | reverse complement strand
TTCTTTCCTTTACCCACTTTCCACTTCCTCTCTCCCCTTCTCCACTTCCACTTCCCCTTCCTCTTCCCCCTTCCCCATTTCCCGTTCTCCCTTCCACCTTCCCTTTACTCCTTTTCTCTCCTACCCCCTTTTTAATCTACGTCTCTCCTTTCCATTTCCTCCTTCTTCTTACCCTCTTCCCCTCCTTCTCCCTCTTTTCTTCCCTCTTCCTCCTATTCTCTTTCTCCCTTCTCCGTTTCCTATTTTTCCCCTTCCTCCCTCTCCTCTTTTCTTGCCCCACCCCTTCCATCTCCCACTCCCCCTCCCCATTCACTACCCCACCTCACCCCTCCCCATTAAATACCTATCCCGTTCTGAATGACATTTAATGGGCATTCCATCACCTCCTCCATTACAGCTGATTGCTATATTGTAACTTTGTCCTTGACCATTAAGCTATGTCCTTGGCTGAGCTGTTACGCCGACAGAGCCTGAACTGAAAACCTGTTCTGAAGGATTTGTTAGCTGGTCCTTAGGGCGAAATAGGTAATATTAGTTATTGCCATTTGTGTGTGGAATAGAAAAAAGAATCGTGGTTTTGTGATTCTCTGGCAGCATGTTGGAACGTATTTTGTGTTTTTGTGTGGTTTGTTTCGTGAATTTTAGTTGGAGATTATAGTGGTTGGGGATACACTTATGCGTATGGACTATTCATATTTAGTAAGCTCTTGGCATTAGCTGACTTAGGAAGACCACAAACTATTCGTTCAGGAAACGTACACACACACACACACACACACACACACACAGAGAGAGAGAGAGAGAGAGAGAGAGAGAGAGAGAGAGAGAAGACCCAAATACATATATAAATACAAGCATTCACATTCGCAGCTAGTCACAACCTAGAAAAGAAAAATCAACAGCAAAACCAAATTTCTTTAAAATTTCTCCCAGCACCCTTTAGACCTAAAACATCCAACCCTTTAGACCTAGAATACCCAATCCTTTAGACCTAAAATATCCATGACGCAAATATTAAAAAGAAAAAAAAATCGAAAACCTGTTCATTCCTTCCCATTTCCCTTGCCGTGTTGGGAAGTCCTTGGTGCTTCGTCTTGTTAGTAATGATGGTAATTAACACATATTTTTTCTTTCGCTTTTTAGCAAATAACCATTTTCTTATTGCTCTTCTTACAAGTAATTTCCTCTCCTTGAGTAAATTAAGGCTGCGGTTGCAAATGAGTAGGATGGTTGCAAGATTAATTAAATTAATTGTTTCTTTCTAGTGTGATTACATATACCAGTATGAGATGCTATTGCTCGAAAGAAGCAAGACGTGCTTGTATCTCACGATTGCTATTTCGTCATTGCAAGCGCGTGTATGCAACAGCCCTGGTAGCATCGTTCGCGGGCTTTCCTTTTTTCTTCTTTTTGCATAATTTTGAAACTTTCACCTGAACTTGCAGTCCCTCGTGGAAATTAATATATTCATTTCACTTTCTAAGAAGGAAATTATACAATTATTTTTAAGAAATAATTCTTAGAAAGTCTACACACACACACACACACACACACACACACACACACACACACACACACACACACACACACACACACACACACACATATATATATATATATATATATATATATATATATATATATATATATATATATATATATATATATATATGTATGTATGTGTGTGTGTGTGTGTATACACACACACACACACACACACACACACACACACACACACACACACACACACACACACACACACACACACACACACATATATATATATATATATATATATATATATATATATATAATATATATATATATATATACATATATATATGTATATATATATATATATATATATATATATATATATATATATATATATATATATATATCGGTATAACACATACAAATTAATGTAAGCAAAGGAATCCGTTGCGTGACTATTTCCAAATCACCAAGTTGGCAATCCTGCCTTTGTCCTTGGCGGGAACACTGCCTCGCCAACCGTGATTGTAGGTCCCGTAGATTACCCTGAATGGCAATACTGCTCTCCTTGAAGCGACCCGCAGCCCCGCCATAGACTAAAGGCCATTCCGACGGGACTCGTTAACGGCGGAAAAGGGTCTTTCTCTCTGCGCGGAAGGAGAAAAGGGAAGGCGGAACAGAGTCTCCTGTCCGCCGAGGTTTCTGCGATGAGTCATGCACGAGCCCCGTGAGGCGCAAGGATGGATCTGACCGGGATTTCTCATTGGCTTTATTTAATGAGCTTTTGATTGCTAATGTCTTTTTTTTATATGATTTCTAATGCTTTTTTATGAATGTCGAAGGAGGTTTTGTTAATGATTTGAGGGACGGAGTGAAGGAGAAGGAGAGAGAGTAGAGGAGACGAGAGAGAAAAGAAAATAAGATAAACGAAGGGAGAAGGTGTGGCGTGACGTCACTGCAAGGCGGGGAAGACTCAAAGGATTTCCGGAGGAGAGAAAAAATACCGTTGGATAATCAATTCCCAAAAAGGGGGGGGGGATGTGTCTGTGAGTGGGTACGAGGTGTGTGTGTGTAAATAAATGTATGGTGTGTGTGTGTGTAAATAAATGTATGGTGTGTGTGTAAATAAGTGTATGGTGTGTGTGTGCGTAAATAAATGTATGGTGCGCGTGTGTAAATACATGTATGGTGTGTGTGTGTAAATGTATGCTGTGTATCTGTAAATAAATGTATGGTATGTGTCTGCAAATAAATGCATGTGTGAGTACATCTGAGTCTGCAATCAATGTGTGCGTGTATGTGTGTCTGTGCCTGTAGATCAGTGTATTTGTGTATCTGTAAATAAAGACGTGTGTGTACGTCTGAGCCTGCAAATTAATGTGCGTGCGTGTTTGTGCGTCTGTGCCTGTAAATCAGTGTATATGTGTGTGCGAAAGAGTGCGTGCGCGCGCGTGTTCGACCTTAACACGAGGGAGATTCATGCTCCAGTTAGTAAAAGAGCTACTCGGATAGCTATTTGCGGGGCGTTGAAGTCACGCTCCAGCGCAATGCAATGTATCATATTCCTTCTAATGACGAATCACATTCATGATTTCCGTTAATCTTATCTCGTAGATCATGACACAAACCAAATCCACCACCAGAAATGTAATTGATTTAGAGCGAGAACTACAAAAAAAAAAGAAAAAAAAAATTGTTCTTCAAATCCATCGTTCCGTCACATAAAGATAAATCTACTTGACCCGAGGGCGTGGCGAACCGCTCTTACACGCTATCAAGATCCAGTAACCATTAAACCATTAGTTCTTCCTGCGATTGGAGCTCGAAAGGCCACGTTAACGTAGGCTTTGGGGTTCAGAGGTCAGAGAAATGAAACGAAGAAAGTTTGGGGTTCGACTGAGGTTCAAGTAGCATGTAGGTCACACTTTATTGAGATAGATGATGCGATTCTCGATTCATGAGACGTTTGATTTTGAGTGCTATGCCGATGTCAGTCTATAGTGGTTTAAGTGTGTGTGTGTGTGTTTGTGTGTACGTGTGGGTGTGTGTGTGGGTGTGTGTATGTGTGAGTGGATGGATGGGAGTGTGTGTGGATGGATGGGGGTGTGTTGTATGTGTGTGTATGTATGGTTGTGGATGGATGTGTGTGTGTGTGCGTGCGTGTGCGTGTGCATGTGTGTGTGTGTGTATATATGTATGGTTGTGGATGGATGGGTGTGTGTGTACGTATATTATCCATGCCGTAATCTTTTCCTATAATGAACTCTATTCAATCCAACCCAACAGAACTATATACAATCCTAAACCCGTTCGCTCCAGCAATTTTCTCTCAACCATTTCCTTTCACCCGTCGACCATATTTTCTTCCTTCTTCCCCGTCCCATTCTCTTCTCTCTCTGTAATTTCCAAGAGGCAGATTGCGGGTGCGAATTCTCCTAACGGTCGGAAGCCAAGCGTGGTGGCGAAGACGTCAACACACGAGGCTTTGGGGGGAGATCTGGGAGGCTGCAGTTATCTCACTGGCTGTAGTGACCTCCTCTCCCTTCTGTCTCTCTGTATGTGTCTATCTCTCTGTCTGTCAATGTGTGTTTCTCTCTCCCTTTTTCTGGTTTTGTTTTTTCTATGTTTCTTATTCTTTCTACCCTGTCTCTCTATCTCATTTTACTCTCTATGTATATCTCCTCTCTCTCTGTCTGTCTATGCCATTATTCTCTCTCTATCTATCTCTCTTCTTTCTCTCTATCTCCTCTCTATCCTCTTTCTTTCTCTCTATCTCCTCTCTATCCTCTTTCTTTCTCTCTCTCTCTCTCTCTCTTTCTCTCTCTCTCTCGCTCTCTCTCTCTCTCTCTCTCTCTCTGTATCTTTCTCTATTTCTCTCTCTCTGTATCTCTCTCTCTCTCTCTCTCTCTCTCTCTCTCTCTCTCTCTCTCTCTCTCTCTCTCTCTCTCTCTCTCTCTCTCTCTCTCTCTCTCTCTCTCTCTCTCTCTCTCTCTCTCTCTCTCTCTCTCTCTCTCTTTCTTTCTCTCTCTGTATCTGTATCTCTCTTTTTCTCTCTGTATCTGTATCTCTCTTTCTCTCTCTCTCTCTCTCTCTCTCTCTCTCTCTCTCTCTCTCTCTCTCTATATATATATATATATATATATATATATATATATATATATATATATATATATATTCTCTCTCTTTCTCTATCTCCTTCTCTCATACCCACTCACTCACTCTCTCTCTCTATTTCTCTCACTCTTTCTCTCTCTATCTTTCTTTCTCTCTTTTGCTGCTTCTGTTTCTCTCTTTTTATGTGTCTGTTCCAGGTCTCTTTATTATAAACTATGAAACCGATATCTCACGCGATATATGTATATATATATATATATATATATATATATATATATATACATATATATATATATATATATGTATATATGTATATATGTATAAACATGTATATATATAAATATATATAAAGTATATATATATATATATATATATATATATATAAAGATATATATATATATATACATATATATATATGTATACACACACACACACACACACACACACACACACACACACACACATATATATATATATATATATATATATATATATATATATATATATATATATATATA
Source organism: Penaeus vannamei (assembly GCF_042767895.1). NCBI lineage: Eukaryota > Metazoa > Arthropoda > Malacostraca > Decapoda > Penaeidae > Penaeus > Penaeus vannamei. The sequence goes on along the minus strand of NC_091564.1, from coordinate 31,114,234 downwards.
TATATATATATATATATATATTTATAAGCATATATATACACGGGCTCCTCTTATAGCTTTTACTCCAGTTTTTTTTCCATATCATTATAATTGTGGCATGGTAGAGTTTTTGCAACACAAACGGTCCATGTACAGTAATTCCTTAAGAATTCGAAAAGCTGGCACTATAAATATGTATAGTTATAATGGAGAACATTTTCTTTTTGTTTATCTTAAAGAGATAACTGTAGATTATGCAAGTTTAGACCCAGAAAAAGATGCACAGGAAGATAAATTTCAACATGATTATGCAATACCCAAAACCGCATTTTTATTTTATTTTATTTCTTTCTTTCTTTATTTATTTATTCATTTATTTGTTTGTTTATTTATTTATTTATCATATATTTATTTGTATGTTTTTTGAGGGGGAGGGGCGAACGTCGTATACAGCCTGAGGACAACGCAAGCTTCACAACAACCGTGATGCTGCAGTATACAACGAAAGCATTATCTCATTCATCCCTGCAGCTTCCATCTTTTCATCTTCCATCTTCCATCATTCCATCAGCTTCAGCATTCATCTCCCGACGCGTCCCGCACGTTCCGTGAAACCACACACACACACACACGCACACGCACGCACACGCGCACACACACACACACACACACACACACACACACACACACACACACACACACACACACACACACACACACACACACACACACACACACACACACAAGCACACAGCCAGAGTGAGACGCGAGTGTTTAGTGATTGTTTTTACGGTGAAACTTGGGCCATGTGTTGTACAGCTCGAAGGCACGCTGTAATGAAGACACAGAGGAGACTTTCGTATCGGTGTGGTGGTGGTTGTGGAGGGGGGAGGGGGGAAGGGGGGTCTGAAGTTTGGTTATTTGTTGGACTATATATAGTTTTTTTTTATATAGTAAATGCTCGCACGGATAATTGTACACAGAATTTGCTTCTCTGTCTATATTTCTAGGAGAGAGAGAGAGAGAGAGAGAGAGAGAGAGAGAGAGAGAGAGAGAGAGAGAGACAGAGACAGAGACAGAGACAAACAGACAGACAGACAGACAGAGACAGAGAAAAAGAGAGGGAGAGAGGGAGAAAGAGAGATTCGCTACAAAAATAAATCAAAATATAGTACACACAAAGGAAAAGGTTGTGGAAAACACCCTTCCTCACCCAAGCATAGAAATCAACCTCTAGAAAGAGACGTGTCTAAGGGGAATGGTATGACGTCAACGAGCCTCATATCACAAAGCTTTATTCGTTATTCATGACAACTTTCCACGCTTCATGGCCGGCTATTGTGTCGCAAAGGCAGCGCCCGTCACCTCATGACACTGATATGAACATCTAATACCATGTTCTCATATCGTGTTTAGATAGGCTGTGATTTGTTAAAAGTTACAGAAGCTGCCTATGAAGCAGAATGTTATGGCTCGTCATGCCACACGATCAGGGAAACGCTGTTACTATCCTGTGACAATGCATTTTCTCCTGACTGTTTCCTTCGCCACAATCTCGGAAAAAAGGAGACTTGGGAATATAAAACGTACGGTACTTTAGCACAGTTGGTTTACACAGTGTTGCGTCGACTGCTTCGTAGATGACACCGTATTTCGTGCGTCATAACGACTCCCATCTCCGCCGCGTTAACACCGGGAAGGTCCTACGAAACACTGGCCTGAATGCACTGACACTGTCTAACTTTTAGGGTTATTCTAGGCTTCCGGAAGAATCTACTAGGACGCCTGTCACTGGGTCATCGTACTCGTTACAGGAATGTTATTTTTTTCTTCTTCTTTTTTGAGCGTGGGTGACGTGACTGAGGTAACGTGTGACATGTGTGTTCTGTAATCGGGATGGACTGAGTTTGTCGAGCGTGACCGTGAGAAGCTAATCCTGTTCTTGCGATCGACCGAGAAAAAGCATTTTTTTTCCTTCTAATCTCTCTCTACCATTTTTTTTAGCGATTTATATATTTTCCAATATCAGGATTATTTCGATTACAAGTTCTTATCGTGTATTATCCGCTCGTAAAATTCCAAAAACGAAGAGAGAATTGGAAAGGTCGTAAGGTATTCCGTACATTCTGGTGAAACGGTTCTGTTTTTTATAGTCTCAGAATGTTGTTTATTATTGTGTTACAAAAAAGCAAACCGCAGTTAACATCTGTTAGAAAACGACGATTTTTTTAAAGCAATTGTGCCTAATTTGTGGTATTTCTAATGCTCTCTCTTGTGGTGAAACCTGACTTTTTTTTTTACATTGGATATATATATAGAGAGATAGACAGATGTGTGATATATATATATATATATATATATATATATATATATATATATATATATATATGTGTGT
>NC_091564.1:31086860-31099360 GCF_042767895.1 Penaeus vannamei | reverse complement strand
TGCTAATACATGAGGTGCAAGGCTATACTTCCTTGATTCTTTATGACTGAAATTTCTATGGAAATGAAAAAAATATGTTTGGAAATTCTATTTTACCAAGAAGATTTTGGTAACATTCAAAACAGTGAACAAATATTTTGTTTCTATAATTTGCTTGTATGGAATACTATGAAATGTACAGGCAATAATTTTTATTTTGTACTTTTAATAGTTTGTAAATATGTTTAAAATAAACTGTAATAAAGAACAGGAGCATAAAGATTTTATTTCTAAACCTTTCTTACTGAATTCCATGTTTTGTACAAGTAATAAAGAATAAAAATAAGAGCACACAATTGTAAGTGTAAAAATGCACAAAGATATGAATTTTCCAACAAATAAATATCAAACATTTTGCTTCACAATCTAAAAGTACAAATTCTTATAATTTGAGGGATTTTGTTGTCTTTCTATTAAAGTTTTGATTTGTGTAAATAAATGAAAAACTGAGGGTCCATTAACATCTGGTATGGTCCCAAAAAACTCCCAAATACATAAACATTGTTAACCATAACAAAAATATTTGCTGTATAAAAGACGTTCCAGTTTTTCAAATATATTTAATATGCATCTGTGTTTCACACAAACTTAGACAATATATATTCTTGGATCCTGACCTCAAAAAACAAATAATAAAACAAGAAAAGAAATATAAAAAGGTACAATTATTTGCATGCTGTTTAAGTTATAATCTCTTTAAAATGCTGTCACTAACTCAGGAAATTCATTAAATTTTCATCTTGACTCAATATCCGAAGGAACTTTGATCTCAAATATGCGGACTCCTCTATCATCTCCACAAGAGGCTAAAAGAGGAAGGCTTCCATTCTCCGTGGTGGGGCTAAACTGGAGACGTCTCACTGTGTTGTAATGGTGCTGAAGTACATTATACACATCCTCTGAAAATTTTTTCTTTTCAGAGTCATAGGTTCTTATGTGGATCTCTCCATTTACAAGACCTGAAAAGAGTAGATATGAAATAAGCATGCGAAGATAACGAGTCAAAAGAATTCTGAAATCAGACATGGAACCATATCTATGAATGTTATTTTTAACATAATGATGATCAAGGTGATAATGTTAATCGCAACAACGGAGATGAAAATGACAAGGAGATGAACGAGACGAAAAATAAAAGAAAAAAAAGATAAATTACTATTAATGCTAACCATAATAATAAAAATTGAACAAACAAAACGTAAAATGAAAAGATACCTGTAGCCACAAGGTAAACTCCGTTGCCGCTGCCTCTGCAATCCATGACATCTACTGCAGTAACTTCATTGGTCTCGTTTAGGAGTGTCTCCCTCACCCAGCCGGCCTCACTTTGGCACCAAACTCCTAAGGTCTTGTCTCGTGAAGCTGTTATGAAACGCTGCGAGTCAGACATCCAAGCACACGACCAAATGACTCGCCCATGCATGCTATCCTTCTTCTTTGAAAAATCTGACACTTTGTATGTGGTACCTGTGAGAGGGAAATAATATTCAGGTAAGACTTTGGAGTCTTATATGCATATCTTTAAATACATAGTGCTTTAATATGCAAACATTCTTGCTACATATAATAGAATTGCCACACTATCTACATACCTTATCTAGACAGAACCCAATTCAATCTTACGATAACAAAATAGAACAAAAAAAAAAAACAAAAACAAAAAAAGAAAGAAAGAAAGTAAAAAACAAAGAGCAAATCCAAATTCAACAACAACAACAACAATTAATAATAATAATAATAATAATAATTATAATAATAATAATAATAATAATAATGATAATAATAATAATAAAAATAATAATGATAATAATAATAAGAGGGGAAACAAAAATAAACTATCCTAAAAATGAGATTCTGTTTAGTCACACTCCAACTCACCTTCTGGTGAAACCTCTTTTTTAAAGACTGTCCAGGTACGATCACGAGAGACGGATAGAAGATATTCATCATTAGGAGAGAAGGCCATCTGTGTGACGGTGAGGCGATGCTTTGCTAGGACATCCACCTGATGCCACGTATTTGTGTCCCTGAAATCAGGATTGAATAAATCATTACACATTTTCAATAAATGTTAACCAGGTTTATATTTTCAAATGCCTCAATATCATTCACTCTGATATCAAAACAAATTGCTGGTTACATGTTCCCATTTTCATCCACTGAAGTCATGATCTTTAAAAAATAATTTGAACATCTGTACTTTCATCCACGTACCAGAGAATGATGTGGGCATCCATTTCGTGAGAAGCTTTACACGAAGACGCCAAGAGGGTTCCATCAGAGTTGGCGGCCAGTGCAATAAGATCATTACCATGGCCATATAACTTTGCTCCTTCTGGCCATAGCGTATTCTGCATCAACTGATCTTCCGTTGGGGGAGCTGAGGAAATGTACAAACAATAGAGCTACGAGTATTTCAAGAATAGTGTAATTTTGTCAGTAGTTAGACAACACTGAACAGCAAATAATCAAAATTTCAAATCATTTGAAGTTAACACACTACTGACACATTTCCTGACATCAACAAGTTCAATTAAACTTAATGAAGAACTTTTCATTTCAAACATTATCAAATCACATGAAAAGATCTGAACATGTATCGAAACAGAAAGAATAACAGAAAATCCTTCCAACAAGAACACTTATACTTGCCTGTAAGAGATAATAGCTTGAAGTATGCCTGAACCTCTTCCATTCCCTCCTCCTGTATTTGCTGCTCTTCCTGAAGGTCGGTTATGGTCACCGCTTTATTGGACAAACCTAGAGAAGGCACAGATGCACCTTCACCAACCTTACACTTTTCTGAAAATCAAATGTACAATGCCATGAAAAAGTGTTCCTGGAAGGCATAATATATAAAGAGAAGAAGAAGAAGGAAAAGTGGGAAAAAATTCTATTTACATATCGGACAAAGCTCTGTAACTTGCTAGTAAGTTTTAAACATTTATATATTTTTTCAGTTTAATATGTCATTATAATAATTAAAGTTTATTACCATATCTATGATAATAATCACACAATAATTCAGATATAACCTATGAAATAAATACATTTTCAGATAAAGCATAAAGAATATATTGCAGTGAATTGCCAATTGCTGATTTCTAAAAGAGTCAAAGAACTATCTCACCATTTTACACAGTACTGTGGATTAAAAGTTCTTTCCTCAAGAATTCAGGCTAACATGAAATATGATGTATAAATATTGGTAATAACAATGGTAAAGCCAGAAAAGTACACAAGTGTAAAGATGCTTGTTATGCAAAAATTCTGAATTATCAGATCAGAATACTACCAAATATACCTTCAACTGCATCAATATAATCATGGCCTTAAAATGACAAGACAAGATAATCACTACCATAGGATAATATCAATATCATTTTAATAAAGAACTGAAAAAAATAGGGGGAAAAAAGAGGATATCTTACCCAGATCATCTTCGACATTCACATTGCAGATTTGACCAAAATTACGAATAAAGTTAGCAGGCGCGGTGAACCCTCTTACAACCTTCTCTTCAGCACCAGAGGCAAACCTGAATCTTCCGAGTCTTGCAATGCAGGCCATATCATAGCCATGAACCTGAGGGCGTCCTACTTCATGCCAAGCCTCCTATAATAAAATTGAAGATTATTACTCTAGCCCAAACAAATAATATAATAAATCTATAGATAGTACCTTCAATTTCATATTACTCATGATAACATTCAAGATTTTTAAACAAACTAGAAGAACAAAATCAATAAGCAATACATCTAGTTAAAATAATCCTTAATGTTAGCACAAGATATCATTCTATATGAAGAATATTAAACTTGTAAAACTGGGAATTCATAAAATCTATGGAATTTCCACAACTAAGCAATGCACTGTGAGTGTACTCAGACATCCTTGAAGTTATGGAAGATGTCTCCAAACTGACTACCAGCAATAAAGGAGAGGAAACACAAAGCAATTAACATACTTTTCCACTGGAAGGTCTCCAAGGGGCATGCAGGCGAGTAGTTTGGTCTTTGCTGGCTGATAACAAATACCTGAGAAAAATAAATAAGAATTCATGAATGGACAGCTACTCCATTCATAAACAGCAGATAATTGAAGTAAATAAAACAAAACTGTAAAAGTTACAGGTTACATTTCATTACAAAACAAGAAATACAAAAATCATGGTATTTCAGATATTTCTCAATATCACATATACTCTTCCATGACCTTTCTACATAGAAGTACATCTTAGAATATTTCATGTCATGAAAACTAAGCTGAAGTTTCATCTTTCAGAGTTAAGAGCAAACTATACAATATACTGAAAGGCTGATCTCTCCACCTACATTAATGCAACACAAATGATATGCAACTAGATGGAAGGAGAATAGCAATTATAAAATGAATGACACCTTTTAAACACAAAATGACATCTACTCCCTAATGACTTTTACAGTGTAAAAAAAAGGAAAATAAATAAATAAATAAATAAAATAAAAATAAATGAAGAATATAAGAGAAACAACCTGTGAAATACACTGATGACTGTTGTGATACAAACAAAAATAATATTCATCACAACTACTATTACAATTATAAAAAGGAAGACACTGATAATGACCTCCACTATCAACTGAGACCGTTATAAAAGGGTGTCCAGTAATATCAAGTGGTGTCAAAAAATGGTATCACAGGGTTTCAAACAATGGTATTAAAAGATGGCAGACAATAATCTTTGACTTTCAATTATGCCTTTCAGACATGCCTCTTATAAGATGTGGTTCGTACAATACTGTTTAGCTCCAGAGACTAATTTTATTTCAAATGCTAAAAGCTAAGGAGCTATCTTAATAAAATAAAGGATGAAATAGTCTCCAATATTCATCATTTATAATATTCCAGACATTCTAATTGATTAGAAAATGTACTTGCTAAAGTTAAAACTGTTATTGATTCACACAACAAAATGCTAATCAAGATTCTAAAACAGCAGAAATGAGTGATGATTCAACAAGAGTATGAAAGGTGAAGGCAGGAAAGCTTTTCACCTAACTGCAGAATACTAAAGCAAAACAAAGATGAAAAAGAAGAAGGGGATGAATTTGCTCACCTTCCTAGTGGGTCCCATGCAATATCCACCACCTGGTCGAAGTGCCCACCAACAACCACACAAGGCTCCCAGACTCCTGACTGGTTCTCCCACAGATGGAGTCCACCCTGTAAAAGAGGAGAGAAAAGTTTTTAGGACAATAATTTTTCCTGTTCTCATGTTTTCAACAAGGGACTTTATCTTTATATCTGGATGGTAAAGGAAAGTACAGATATGAATTAAGAAAAGCATTTTACAACAAATAACCAATCGATCATAAAACAAACATTACAATTGGTCATACATAAAAAAAGGGCCAAGCAAGTATGTAATATTCAACCTGTCACATTTCAATTAAATATACCACTAAAATGACATGAAATATAAACAACCCTGGACACACTTGCCTGATAGCTGCAGCCTATCACCTGCATACCATCTGGGCTAAACTGGCACCCATAATATCCTTCCATATTGCCTCCGACTTCTCCAAGCCGTGCCACCTCAAGCCAAATGCCACTCCCAGTATCAGCCCCTCCTTCTGGCTCCCAAATAATGATGGAGCGATCCTGGGTCTTGGAACAGGTTAGGAGTCTGAAGGGTTGATGAACTTGGCAGTCTGTTGGTTCAAAAGTTGAATTTAGGAGTATGCTATTACTTTTAAAATGTAAGGTCTTGCTCACATACCTTTAATGAAAGTTCTTTTCATGAGCTCTATCCTATCTTACCTTTTGTGATAGGTCGAGCCCAATGAACTCCGGAGACAAGTCCTTCGTGCCCTGCCAATATCGCATCTAATGACACAGATAGAGTGATTTCTTCCTTGTCTGCTGGAACTTGAAAGGTGACACTTTTTAACTTTAGTATGTCATCCCCATTATGGTCTGTGTCTTGCTTCTCCTTACCACCTTTCTGCGTGGTGAATTTCCACAAGCGTACTGAAGCATCTTTTGAACCACTGGCCAAAAGCATGTCTCCACTATCTTGAAACAGAAATAGCTTTCATTAGCATATAAAATGTAATTTTACAATTTGATCTATTCTAGTTTGCTCTTTCAAAATGAAACACCAGTTATTATTGCCATAATCAAAGACTAAAAAAGCTATGACATAAGAAATCAAACAAAGGCAATGGTATTTCATTCTATCTTTCCTAGATTATATTTTTCACACAACCAAACTTCTCACCTTCCTTCATGAAATCTAAAGCCACAACCCAATCTTCATGGCCAATGAGGACTGCAGTTGGAACATACTTTCCAAGCTCTTTAGCTGTCATGATATGTATCTTGCTGTCATGGCCTCCACATACCAGGAAAGGGTATTTTGAACCATCAACATTACAGAACTTCAACTTCAATATAAAAGCTCTTCCAGGTGGTGTAGTGGAATTCAGACATTCAAACTCCCCTGCAAATATTGCTGTATTAAGCACTGAAGCACAATGAGAATATGTAAATATAAAAACTACCAAGGCAAACACAATCAATCCTGGGTGCATCATGGCAATTGTGCAAAAACATGAATAAAGGATCTAAAAATGGATTTACATGTACATCACAGCATTATTGTCAATCAGTCAGATTCCACTCAAGCGCACACTCATAGTTGAAGATTGCGCAGTGCAATCTTGCAGTGCATAAATTGGTCATACTAGCGCTGGTGCCAGTTGGCATTTTAACTCATCAGTTTTGGTACAGCACTGTCCAAGATGGACTACAACCCAAAGACAATAAGTTCATTGATATGGAACTGTCCCCTCTTGTACACTGTATGTACATATGCAGAGAATATGCAGTTCAGCTTACATCCTGTGCACGATGTCTGTGCATCCATTTGCAGCATCGTCTGATTTTTTGCACAGCTGATCGGTCTACCCAGCATGCTACATACCATGTAGATTCTATCTGCATGCACTATGTTGATGGCAACCTGACCACTAGTATTGGTTGTGCACCAATAGTCTGATCTGCACACCTATTGCGTTAACCAAAAGGGCAGAATGTGTTGTTCGAGGCATGGCAATTCCTTACCACGAAAATCCACATAATTTTAGGGAATTGTGGCAATTCATAAGGGCACAATTGCCATAGTTGTCATTGTGAATTTCCTGCCCTGATTACAGTTCCAATAGGCATGCTATTCCTGCCATGGCTGACTTGGTCACAACTATGAAGGATGGTCATTCACATCATGTTACTCGTAATGCATTCACTACATTTGAAGCTGTTCTTTATAAAGTACTCTCATGTTAACATATCACATGCCCTGGGGCACTGCCTGTCAGTGAATAGCATATGCAATGGGTGATATTAAACATATAATTCATTTGCCTGCTATCCCTGGGAACTGGTAGCTCCCAGGGATAGCAGGCAAAAAACTGCATTCTCTTGCTACTGCTGTGAACTTATAAGTAACCTTCACACTAGTTTACTTAATCAGTCTCCTTGTGTCAACTACCCATATTGTCTCAGTACACTCTGCCATTGTGACTGTCTTGAAGTATGACAAAAAAGAAAAAGAAAGAAAGAAAAAAAAAGAAAAAAAGAAAAAGAAAAAAAAAGGTAAGAACTGAAGCCATGGGAGTAGCAGCCTTAGATATGCCTACATAAATCAACATTCCATCTTCTACATTGAGTAAAACATACCTAATTTATTGAAATAGGCTCTGCATACAAAACCAGGCTACTACAGGTTCAATCTAGCAACTAATATGAATATCATGCATCTCTGAATATGCAAAAACATTAAAATTATGTTATGGATACAAATGATACAAAGAAAAATCATATCACTTTGTTGGTGCAGTGCAGAAAGTGCCTCAGAGGCAAGCCTAGTGAAGGCTAAGCACTTCCCAAATTATCCTAGAGACAATGGATTAATTACCCTGATAAAGAGAGTCTTAACCCCTTGGATCTGGGTGCTCTGCTGCCCACAAATAATCCAAAATCCAGGCATTAGGCCAATCTCACCTGTAGAGCCGACACACACAGACACTCCTATGTGGTTTCAAGATTCCTTGCCTCCCCTTTGCAATCTTAAAATCTCTTTTTTTGCATAAACACTTTTTGCATTTTTGCCACTTTCCAATGATCTTTGATATGCTGTATCAAGATGGTAATAAGACCGTTTTCCTTGCACAGACTCCTCATTTCTCTGGGTAGCCCAAAATTCTATGTACTAATAATAACAATAAGTAACATCCTGTCACTTGTACATATATATATTTTTTTCTTTTTGTAATATTCAAATTCCTGTAATTCAACCTGTACCACTGGTTACGTGAGGCAGGAACAGGATCGTGGGCATGGAAACTGTGTCCTCCCTGGAGCTAGCATTCTTCCAGTTATGGTTGGCACATTACACAATCGTTCATCAATAGGAATAATATAAGACCCCCTTCTTAAAGGCCCACTGATTGTAAGAGTTTTGTGCAATTTTGGCAAGGCATTCCTATCTACACATCCTAGGCCAAATTTTTGCAATCTTTTTCATGATCTGATGGCCTATTGGAATTTATAATAAGCTGGTTTTCAATTTTCATTATGAATATCTAATCTATGGTATAAATGTTTTCCCTTATATTGTCTGGTATTCACTGATCTGGAGCATCAATGTTTAGGACTGTTTGGCATTGATCCAGCAGCATCAATGTTTAGGACTACTTGGCCAGCTGCCCCATACTGTTCATCTACCTCAGTTAAGCTGTAGTGGTCAGTAGTACTATTATATTATTTGGGATTGCTAATATTTTACTCCTGAATAAGCCTCTTTTGAGATCAATGAACAGTAGAAATAGAAGTATACTTCTGCATTTCATTTCAAGCTTACCAAACCAGTAAGGTTCAACTTGCATTACAGAAAGTATATGTCATAAACTGATTTTATAAAACATATACTGTACATCAAACAAAAATGAAATCAAAAGATAACAAATTACATTTGAACTCACCAGTTTCAGGGCAAACAGACCAACTTGTGAGGCTGTCTGTTGTCACAGTCACAATAAATATTTTCTCTTTACCATTGTCTGTAATGGTCGTTGCATCACATAATGGAACATGTGACTTGTGATCTGAAAAAGAGAAAACATTTGGCTTAAAAAAAGTTGTTCTTCTAGCACTATTAAAATATATTAGTTAGAATTTACTGTTGTAAAAAGAACCATGAATGAGAATAAACAATTTCAAAGTGCAAGACGTACATCTGACTTTTTAAATTATATCTTCAACAGAAATACAAATATTTCTGATAAAGATATCGTTGAAACATTTGAAATACATCTCTTGTGATGCAAGGTTACTCACTCTCAGCCATTCCTTTATCTACATTTGTCACACTAAACTGTCCACCTTTACTTATAATGAAGTCAATATCAATGTCACAATTCAATTTAATTGGCTTCATCATATGCAGAATGAAAAAACACATATCTAGTGGTAATATTATCTACGGCCTTACAGCTATTCATATCAACAATGCTAGCAAGTTATCTAAGGCCAAGCTATTCAGGTCAAGAGTGCACTAGCTATCATTATTCATGAAACATCAACTTCCTACATATATAACATATATAATATATCATAAACCTATCCATCTGTCTATATTAGGAAAACTGTCTCACTACGATATCTAAGTGAAAAGTCAATATCTAGTACCATCACATATTATACTTAAATACCTAAGATAGCCTTAGGGTGCAAAACTAAAAGCCCCTCTTCTTCTTTATCTGAGACAGTCCAGACAACTGCTTTGGAGTCGGCACCAGTAGTAACCAACACTGGACCAGAGGAGGGTGCTGGCTGTACCCATTGTGCATACGTGACCTTGTTGCTGTGGACCTTTGTGCCTGCTCCAATGATGGTGCCATCCTGTGAAAAAAGAAAATACAAGATGATGCTAATCATATACAAAAATATGTCCCTTACATCTTTAGAACACATTGACATATGATTGTATATATACTATGATAAAAATGTAGCTTCATTAATAATTTCAATATTTAGCTGACATACAGCTCAAGGCAACACAGAGAAAATAATCAGAAAATCAGATCTAAAAAAATAGCTTTTCTTCTGACAGATTTTATTTAATAATATGAAATATGATTTGTAATGTTTTAATTTCAAGTGTTCAGTATTTCTAAAATCTAATAATGTTATTTACTAGTGTCAAATGTACACCAAATGATGTTTTCCGCACATGAAAAAGTGTAATATTATCCATGCAAGAAAAATACTCTACAGTCTGGCACAACTGTACAAATCATCGAAGATAGATCACAGAATATTATTAGTAAACCTAAATAGAAAGGAGACTACATATTTATATGATTAATAAAACCCCCGTTTTGTGTGTCTCCTTCATATTTTGTACCACATTTCGATAATACAAAGTTGTCATTCCGGTAATTTTACAGCTTACGTCCGCCGATCGGACATTGACGATTTTGGTATCATTGGATTCCTCTGACTCTATATAATGCAATTAAGTAGGTTTTATTGCGCAGAAACCCCCGTTGGTGACAAACTTGGCCCCGATAGCTGGGGAGGGCATAAATGGTTCCAGGGAAAATGCAGGGTTAAATAACACTAATAATATAACCCACAATGTAAATAACAATGATAATTCATATTACTTTCCATTGCAGGGGGCAGGGTTTGTAACTTTCCCACTGAAGCAGCATGCTAACCTTGACATAGCATTGTATAGAGATGATTGTAGTATAATTAGGATGAACAGGACATACCATGAACAGAAGAGCGAAGGTGGCCCGCTCTCCTAGGCGGGTTTTGAGCAGCTCTCGAGGTTACATTGATAGTTCCGGATGATGGAGTGGAATTATATACGTACACTAGTAAGACGTATATTAGATTCAGCCAATAAATGGCAGTCATTTTCCCATATAGTTACTGAAGTGACTATGTCGTCATCTATTGGATAAGAGTTTCCCGTCCTCTGAAACCACGAGATTTGTGTTCATAACCGAAATAATACAGTATAATTTCCGTTCTGGAACTAACTATATACACCTTCAAAACAGGTATGGTACGGACCTGCCTGCCACCATAGCATTCGGTACTCAGCCATAGCTGCTGCGATGACCAAATGTGGAGGGTGCACCTACTCGGAAACAAACTTTATGCACGAGGTCACCACCAGCCACTGTGCTTTCGCAACGGCCTCATCCGGGGAAGAGCCTGCGAGCCTGCAGCATCTATCAATCAGGTTAGTGCCATAAATATCCTAGGTTATTTAGTAGGTTATCGGCTCCACATCTAGTTTGTGTGCGCTCTATCCTGCCATGAATACATGGTGGATGCTTTGTTTCCTCGGTGGGGGTTGGGGGGCTACAATGAAAAGTAATGTGAATTATCATAGTTATTTTTATTGTTGGTTATACTATTAATGTTTTTAACCCTGCATTTTCCCTGGTACCTTTCATGTCCTCCCCTGTTATCAGGACCAAATTTGTCGCTAAAGGGGAGTTTCCGCGCAATAAAAACCTTATTTGCACTACGGACAGTGTTTGGAATCCAACGAAACCAAAATCGTCGATGTCCGATCCACGGACGTAAGCTGTAAAATTACCGTCATTCCTGTGTCATCTATGCACTGATCATGACAAATTCTTTCTACTTTTGTTAAGTCATCGAGAAACACTTCATGATATTTACATTCAAGAAAAAAATTATTATTCCGGTACATTTCCCAACATAAAAACTACAGGCAGGATCTTACGTCATATTGCCTTATTCGCCATCTACTCTATAATAAATATATAACACTTACCTTTGGGTCATATAACAAAACTCCTGTGCTGGCTGCATATAATATTCTTCCATCTGGTCCCCACTGCAGAGCCTCAGGAGTTTGATTGACTCCTGATGACAGGTATTTCACGTGGACCTCCATTCCTGAGCGTCTCCAATGTTGATTTTTATGAGAACGACTTCGCTGCAACAAGTCGTTCTTTTAGCTAATGTGTTTCGGTCATGGTGTGTATTTATAATAGGATTTCTGATACTGCGTGGAACTTAATGTAGTAAATATAGATATGTTTCTTTTTTATATAAAATTGAGGTTATCTAAGGTTGTTTTTTCATAGGAATGAGTCTGTATATTGCCATAAATTATCTGAGATAAACCCTTAAAGAACAATGTTTATTGTCATGTACATTATCTTTACCAATATTACTATTATCACCATTGTTATTATCATCATCATTGTCATTATCATTATAATTATCATCATCATCATTATCATTAGCATTACTACTAGTACTTCTTTTATTACTGACTGTTTCTCCTACACATTAGTATTATCATTAACATCATCGCAATAAGAAAAATGGTACAGTTTACAATTTAGCATAATTTTATT
>NC_091564.1:31059360-31066860 GCF_042767895.1 Penaeus vannamei | reverse complement strand
TTATTATTAATGATTCTGTAATCATCATTATGGATAACATTCTTTTTATTATCATTATTATTATTATTATTATTGATTCAGTGATGCCTCTATACATATATATGTATGTGTGTGTGTGTGTGTGTGTGTGTGTGTGTGTGTGTGTGTGTGTGTGTGTGTGTGTGTGTGTGTGTGTGTGTGTGTGTGTGTGTGTGTGTGTGTGTGTGTACATATATACATATATACATATATTTGTGTATACATATTCATCTATATCTACATATATAAATAAATAGATAAATATATGTATATATAAATATATCAGTATACATACATATACATAAATAAATAAATAAATGAATAAATATATATATATATATATATATATATATATATATATATATATATATATATATATATACGTACATACATACATATATATATATATATATATATATATATATATATATATATATATATATGTGTGTGTGTGTGTGTGTGTGTGTGTGTGTGTGTGTGTGTGTGTGTGTGTGTGTGTGTGTGTGTGTGTGTGTACATATATACATATAACACACACACATACACACACACACACACACACACACACACACACACACACACACACACACACACACACACACACACACACACACACACACACACACACACACACACACACACACATACGTATCTATTTAAGTATATATATATATATCATATAGATGGATATAGATATATAGATACAGATATATATATATATATATATATATATATATATATATATATATATATGCATATATATGCATATATATATATATATATATATATATATATATATATATATATATATATATATATATATATATACATATACATGTATGTATGTATGTATACATATATATGTATACGTATATATATATATATATGTATATATATATATATGTATATATATATGTGTGTACATATATATGTATATGTATATATATATATGTATACATATATATGTATATGTATATATATCCATATATGCATATATGCATATATATACATATACATATACATACATACATAGATATATGTATATATATATATATATATATATATATATATATATATATATATATATATATATATATATATATATATATATATATATGTAGAAAGAGAGAGAGAGAGAGAGAGAGAGAGAGAGAGAGAGAGAGAGAGAAAGAGAGACAGAGAGAGAGGGAGAGAGAGAGAGAGAGAGAGAGAGAGAGAGAGAGAGAGAGAGAGAGAGAGAGACTTGAACAGAAACAAACACACACAAACACAGACTAATAAACGTTGAAAATGTTTATTAGAAAACGGAAATGATATAAATTTGTAATAATACTGACAAAGAAAATTTACGAATTATAAATAGCCAAATCGCATCAAACACATTGAGATTAATCGCGTTACCGAGATATATTCCGCTTAATTGCATGTCAATAGCATAGAAGCCAAAACACAATGCTAAATTTATGATGGCTCATGTGTTTGCCATTGTGACGCATATTAACATACATAAATTTCCGCGAAAACAAATAGATATTGAGAAATTGTCATATTTTCAGCACCATTTTCACGGACGATTCGCAATAAATAGATAACAACACACGCTATGGTTTATGTCAGCGAGGCGAGTGGGATCGAGGTAGCTTCCAATCGCCCATTGATACATAAACAGACTTGGTATAGACCGCGGTATCATAGCCCGGTAGGTTGATCAGTGGTGCTGTTAAATGGACCTTAAACAGACGTATAATATTAGGATTCGGGTAATCTGTTTAACGTTCCGGCATCAAAATAATTAACATTATCATTCATCATTTTGCATGGTAATGATAATGCATGCATGGCGAAACCTAACATGATCCCGGATTGTTGTAATAAAGAGAGAATGCGTTTTATCATTATTATTATTATTATCATTATTATTATTATTATTATTATTATCATTATTATAAATCATTATTATTATCATTATAATTATTATTTTCTTTTTCCTTTTTTCTTTTTTTTTCTTTTTTCTTTATGTCATTCTCTATCTCTCAATACCGTGTCCTGTACAATAAATGAATACATAGGTAACAGCAAAATAAATAATTATGATGAGGATGATAATGATATTTATGATAATTGCTTATGATAATTACGAATGATAATGGTAGTAATGGAAATAGTAATAATGATAGCAAAATTGATAATGATAACGGGAAAGACATTGATAATAAAAACGATCATGACCATAAAAACATAGTAATAACAGCAACAATGATAATGACAATAACATCAATAATGATAATAAAAGTTGAGTAATGATGGTAGCAACAATAATATTGATAATTATTATAGTAGTTAAATTAATCCTTCTAACAGTGATAATTATCATTATCGTTATCATTATCACCATCATCTTCATAACGATAATGAAAACAACCACGCAACAATGATAAAGATATTGATGATTTTATGATAATAACAATGATAATAACACAAACCTATACGTTCGAATGCCCCTCTGTTCGAACAATCCCTTATTCGAATGCGTTTGTTCGGAATGTTCAACCTTGATATCCGAACGCCGTCCCAATAACAAAACAGTAATAATGGCGACAATAAAGGCTTCGCGGCCATTCTTCTCCGCCTCTCGATCAGTGAACATCTCGTGCTTGTGCTACCTGAAAATTATTGATTCCGTTTTGCTGTGGTTGTTGTTTTCATTCTTGTATTTATCTTCTAAATGTGACCACGGCCACTGTGAACAATGGTTAAGAAAAGACGTAGAGAAATTAGTGTCAGAGATCTGTTATGGAAATTAATCATATTGTAATCTATCAATCTACGCATAGCCGTATCCATCCATCACTTCCAGCCACGAGGGTCCCTCAACCACCAGGCAGACTCTCGGCCTCATGATATGGGCTTCCTCCACCCATGATTTTCTCGCGAACGTGCGACAGATATTCTCCAAAACCAATCGACGGTTCAAGGAGGGACTCGAGGCCGAAGTATTTAGGTGTTTCTACTTTCAAGGTGATTTGTGGCCTTTGTACATTCATTTGAATTTACGCTTGTTCAAGTGACTGTATTGGATTGAATCTGCGCGGTCTTCTTAGCTTTTGCTTCGTCTCCCTCTCTCCCTAATTCTCTCTGTTGGGCTGTCTGCCTGTCTCTCTCTCTCTATCTGTGTGTATGCGTGTGCGTGTGTGTGTGTGTGTGTGTGCGTGTGTATGTGTGTGTGTGTGTGTGTGTGTGTGTGTGTGTGTGTGTGTGTGTGTGTGTGTGTGTGTGTGTGTGTGTGTGTGTGTGTGTGTGTGTGTCCCCTCCCCCCCCTCTCTCTCTGTCTCTCTCACCCTCCTTTTATCTGTCTTGCTCTCAAGACATTCCCAAGATGAACATCTACTACCGTCCACGACTGGAAACTGTGGAGCGCCTCACCTTCCTCGCCCGCCCTCGCCTCTCTCCTCTCCTCTCCTCTCCCCAAACCGAAAACATTTCAGCACACAAACAGCAAGAAAAAAAACAAAATAACAGCATTAGCAGAAAGAACAGCAACAACCATTGCAGCAATAGCAACAGCCACTACAACAACAAAAACAACAACAGCAACAGCAGCCCCTCTGGCAAACAAGACGGTGGAGCAGTTTTTCCTATTAACTTGCAAGAACAATTTCACCCGCGATCGAGGAAGAATAATCCCACGGCGATCAAAGCCCCATTCTAAGTAAATGGGAACCGTAATTAGCTCATTAGGCCAGCCTAGCGTGAAGCTCTTGCAAACGAAGTCAAGATGTATGGGCTTAGTCGTCTCTCATCTCTCGATTCGCGCCGTAATTGGGTTTGTTTCGGGTTACTGCCAAAAACGGTTTTTTTGCTCTCTCTCTTTCCCTCTCACCCCTAAACCCTTTTTCCTTTTTTTCACCCTGTCTGAATTCCCTTTTTTCTCTTTCAATTTGTTTGTTTAGGCGTGTGTGTGTCTCTCTGTCGTTCTTTCTATCTCTCTTCTATTTGTCTTTCTGTCTCCTCCCCTCTCCCTCTCTCCATCCCTTTCTGTCACCTCTCTCTCTCTCTCTCTCTCTCTCTCTCTCTCTCTCTCTCTCTCTCTCTCTCTCTCTCTCTCTCTCTCTCTCTCTCTCTCTCTCTCTCCCTTATGCATAAAATTACACTTGATAATTGTAAATGTAGGTACTTTGTCGCAAGCTTATATGCATATGTATATTTTCCTTCTCGCTGCGAATGCTGTACGGGTGTCGACTCTCTAGGTCTAGTTAGCTACTAATTAACGACGTAGCATTAGCCTCAACACACAGTTCCCTTCAAGTGAAATTGCACCAATAAATTACCCGAGAAAGAGTTAGTAGCATCGCTTAATTGGAGAGAAAAATATGGGTGACCTCACGATGCGTAATGAATGAGTCAGTGAGGCGATAGGTAAATGAACAACAGTCTAAGAAAGCAAATAAACATGCCGATATATTCATCAAAGGGTTAGGAAACATACAAGACAACGAATAAGTAAATATAGAAATAAAATAATCCCAGAAAAAAGGAGAAAGAAACAAAGAAATAAGATAAATAGATAAGTAAACAAGAATAAAGAGAAATGAATGTACTCAACAAATGTTTCCTCAAGCACGTCTATATTAGAGTGAAGAAGACTAATGGCCCCTTTACGAATATAATCATGCCCTAACAACAAAATTTAGACTGAAATGGCCTAATTAGACAATACAGTCTCTTCAATTTGGTCGTCAAGTTAAGAGTACTTAAATCAATCTAATTAATCTTTTGTTTGTTTCTTTGTTCGTTTGGCCGATCAGTGGGAATCCCTTGCTATCAGCTGGAACAACGATGTACTCCCATTGAGACTATAATAGATCCATATATACATACATGTTTACTTACATAAATATATGTTTACATATCCATATATCATATACTTATGCACGCACAGACATACTCACACACATGCATATACATATATATGCATATATATATATATATATATATATATATATATATATATATATATATATATATGTATGTATATATATATATATATATATATATATATATATATATATATATATATATATATATATATATATATATATATATATATATATATATATATATATATATATATATATATATATACACACACACACACACACACACACACACACACACACATATATATATATATATATATATATATATATATATATATATATATATATATATATATATATATATACATATTTGACACAGAAGTGGTTATGCTCCCTCAGGACACTTGGCCAGGATGGTTTCGCCGCCGAAGATAACTAAGGGTTTTGGCACTGTCTGGCACGAGGCCCTACTTACGGCGTTAACAATCCTCTTTGCAACTAATTTGCAACTTTCTCTCCCTCCGCTTTATAGCTGACGTTGTTACAAGTGCAACATCTGTGCTCCATGATGAGTGGTGTTCCTCGGGGTTCCGCAGTTTCTCTGACTAATACGTTTTGCAAATGTTTTGACTTTAATCCTTTCGTGTATAATGGATCAGTTGTAGACATATCTTTTTTCCTCCACGTTCGCTCCCAAGCTTGCTCTTGGTTAATCTACTGCCATCAACGCGGATCTGTATCGGAGAATCATTAAAGGGGAAAAAGTAGTCCATCTGAACGCCCGCCAAACACACTTTGTACCCATTTCCCTTTCAACTACTCCGCTCAATATTATTTTTCGGAAATACCGATGTTCTCTCTCTTCGAACTGTCCAGGACACATTATATCTCAGAAGTGATTAACTCTTCAGTCGAAAAGTTAGGACGCGAACGGGGAATCAGTCAATATATGTAGGGAATATTGCTTCCATATTTGGAGGAGTTCTTCGAGCTGTTTGACAAAGGCGAGCAGAGGCCGATCAAGTCAATAATCAGGCTGTCACATCCACACCTGACTTCCCAGCTCCAAGGCAGAGCGGGCTCTTTCTCTCTCGCTACACCCCCTCTCTCTCTTTCTGTTTCTGTCTCTGTCTGTCTATTTCTATCCCTGTCTGTCTATTTCTATCCCTGTCTTTCTTTCTCTCTCTATGTCTGTCTGTCACTTTCTCTCTCTGTCTGTCTGTCACTTTCTCTCTCCCTGTCTGTCTGGCTGTCGCTCTCTTTCTCTCTCACTGTCTTTCTCAGTCTCTTTCTCTCTCTCTCTCTCTCTCTCTCTCTCTCTCTCTCTCTCTCTCTCTGTCTGTCTGTCCGTCTCTCTCTCTCTCTGTCTTTCTCAGTCTGTCTCTCTCTGTCTCTGTCTCTCTCTCTCTACACACACACACTCTCTCTCTCTCTCTCTCTCTCTCTTGCTGCAAGCCCTCACGGAGTTAGGCGACGAGCAGTAGCGATGCGGGCGGAGAGGGAGAGGGAGAGGCAAGAGAGAAGAAACCGGAGAGGGTGGGGGAGGGGGGGACTTATATCAGAAGGGATGGAGAGGGGGCGTGGGTGTCTGTGACTGGTGACGGCTCTCGACCACGGCGTGAGGGAACGTATTGTCCCCGTTCTGCAAAGTTCGCAAAGACGCCCAGTTAGAGCGAGCACTGGAGTAAGAAGGCGTCGAGGCTAATGCGCCGGTAGGTCAGAACCGCGATGTGAACAAAGGGAGTTTGTCGAAAGTGAGGCGATCATTTCGAAATCCTCCGGTCTCGAAATGAAATGCAAGAGGGTTTCGAACTTGATGGCTCGTCTCAGAATAAACCTATTTTGTGGATAGTTGGTTTTCTGCCGCTAAAACGCACAAGGATATTTTGTCATTCAGACGCGATGGCGTTATGAAACCCGAGTAAACATACACGCATATCAAAGGAACTTGAAGGTCTTATTGTAATGACATTGCATATGCATATATTTCAATGCTACTGAATTTTGCAAGGCATGTCATATTCATATACATATAAAAATGAATATATGTATGCATTTGTGTGTGCTCGTTGCTTAGGCGCATGTGTACGTATCCATGCGCCTATAAACGTAAACATGTGAGTAAGTATATGCATGTGCTTAAGCATCTGTTAATATGCTTCTGTGCGCATAGACGTGTTTGTGCGTGTCTGTTGCAACAAGCCCGCATACGCAAGGCTGGAGCGCGCCCATCCACAACCCAACCATGCCAGCAGTCGGACCGAAGCCCAAGGTGAAGCTCAGCCATCTGGGAGTTCGTGTAAGAAAATTCCGAGCCAGCTGCCGCCATCTCCCCCAGCTGGCGCGGGAGTCACTCGGGGCGCTGTGCTTGTTTCGGACTTGCTATCGGCGCCACACATGATGCACGTATCGCTTAAACACTTCAAACTTCTCTCTCTCTCTGTGTATGTGTTTGTTATCAGAGAGAACGATGTATAGGGACAACTGTAGATAAGCTACGCCAACTATGTAAACAGTCTGTTTTTGTAGCTCTTACAAAAACATGCTAATTACTTAAACAGACCAAAGAAATGGTAAAAGGGAACGAGGCTCAGAGTATTTGGTA
>NC_091564.1:31051860-31054360 GCF_042767895.1 Penaeus vannamei | reverse complement strand
GTGGTTGTTATTACAGGTGACTGGCAGGATCTAAATGACATTACTCACACCCTGAGCTACACTGTGGTGGCCTTAGGACCCGTGTGGCTTGCAGCGACAGATCACCCAAGCCCAGCGAGCAACGCACGCAACGCCACTGGGAGGACAGCTGGGCGATCCGGCTCTGGTGATGATACAGATAAAGCTCATTTGCATGATTTCCTCATTTCCCTTCGCGGCCGCCATCCATCTCCGAGCAGCGCCTCACCGCCGGTCCGAACCAGACAACGGTACGCGTGGGCGAAATTCTTTTGTAAACGTTCACCGCAACGTTTGGAAACGGGGAACACGTGGTCGGAGAGGATGTGATTGATCCGAAGAGTACGCTGACGGACTGGATTATTTATCCATTATTATGGATAAGTACGTAAACGGAGTTCTTTATGCTTGTTCATCTCGGCTACTATTGACCTTGACGAGCTCGCCTCTGTTTACCAGCTTGACTAAGGAGGATGTGTGTCTCTATGCGTTTTGTTTGATTGTGTGTTTGTCTTCTGGTTTATGTGCATGCCTCTCTTTCTCTCTCTCTTCTTTTTTTTTTTTTTAGCAGATCTCTCACCGTTAACTTTCCTCAAGATGCGCTTACAAGATGTGGCATTGATTGAGGAAGCCCCAGAGGGACTCCATTCCTCAAAATGCACCACCGGGACTCGCTTAGGTTTACGAGTGTCGAGACGCCCCTTTCCTTGGCCGAGCACCATTCTTCATCTCGACGGGAGAGCTTCGTGGACACAAAAGTCGTTTCCCCAAACCGGTCTTGTATGCTGATTTCTTATTTTATTTCGATTTGGTGATATTGTGTGATTTATGAGGATGAAGGCAATTCAGATTATGATGATGATGGCACTATTGATAACAAACGGAAATGAAGATGGTAATAATAACAATACCAATTAGAATTGATAATATGAATGGCATCACCATGAAGAATAGTATTAGCACAGCTGTTGGTGATGATAATCATCCTTTATATCGCTCCCCTAGTAATCGAGTTCGTTTATAGATATTTCCAAGGTAAGTTGCAGTGGCGGTGTTTCAGACTTCATGAGTTAAGTACGAGTAAGATATCCATTAAGAAAGAACAATAACCACGTTGAATTGTTTCCTAGAGCCAAGGAGTCACGCAGGGTAGATAAAAGACTTGGTGTAAAAGCTAAAATGTCTTTCATTCATGAATTGAGAAGAGCAACTAAGTTGCTTTGCTTCCCAGGAACTATTACAATACAATACACGACGCAAGTATTGCATATAGCATACAAACGGTGCATGGGGTAAGTTCATGATATGTTTGAGGCAACAATTGACATTACTCATGGAGCAATGAATAAATGAGAGGCAACTGACACCAATCATACTAATTTCATTAGGAGTGGTAATGTAAGGATGAGGAACCGTTATATCTCATTGACAGCATTAACCTCTCCGAGAAAATGAGAGATTGTATTCCATCTCACATTCACTTTTAGACTGTTGGGTTCCCTGCCTCTTACCGATCCTGAAAGAGGTGAAATACAAGCCCTGCAATAAAAGGTCCTATCACACTAGCACTTTTTCCGTCAATTTCTGGGGTTCCGTCTGAATTTGAGGCTTTCCGCAAGGATCCCAGACCAGGGCGGTTACGACCGTTTCCGTCTGACTAATTTCCGTGTTGATCTTGTGCTGTTGATAAATTAGATAGGATGAGTGAATGCAAACATAAGCTAACATTTTAGAACATTCGTATATACAATATACATCATCATATTTCTTTAAAATAACGTAATATGTATGAGAATGTTCGTGTGATTCCCGGGACCTCACTCCGACAGCGCCATTTTTTTTTACATTTTCAAACGGAGTTTATTCGGAAACGCCAAAAAAAAGAAAAAAAAAAGAAAGAAAGAAAAAAATAACAATAATAACACGGAAAAACTGCTAGTGTGACAGGGCCTTAACTGAGCTCACTATGTTTCACATGCTTCACTCCACAGTAAATGACGAAAGGGTCCTCCTCGCTATCTTCTCGACCAGCACATAGTCCCACTCTGTGAACATTTCTTCCTGATGATCATACCGCTCTTTCTGGCAAACACAAAGGACTCGTTTGCCAGTTAGATTCCGAATCTCGTATCTACACCCATTTCTTAATTCTGTCAAATTCAATTCTCTCCCTTAATTGTTATTACAGACCAATACACATGTCGCTCCTTTCATATTAAAACAAGTGTAAAAAGATCGTTGAGAAACTAATAAACAAAACTAGTTAAAATATAAAAAAACTAACGTACCCAATTGCGGCAGTGGAAATGCCAGGCAAATTTACATATATCATGCGAAACGCCATTTTTCGCACCACGAAACGAAATTCCGGGAGGCAGAATATCTCACCAAATAGCCTGGTGCCACTATTGGTGATTCATAGTTAGATGTATTGGACTTTGCCTGATTTGCGACGTTTTATGCAGGTTTGTAAACATTCTTC
>NC_091564.1:31046860-31049360 GCF_042767895.1 Penaeus vannamei | reverse complement strand
CATGTATGTATGTATGTATGTATGTATGTATGTATGTATGTATGTATGTATGCATGTATATATGTATGTATATATGTAGGTATGCATGTATGTATGTATATGTATGTTTGTGTCATCAATTTATATTTCGAAAATAAAGATAATCTACGAATGAATTACTAGTGATTGTTTCTGTAAAAGATAAACTGAAAGATATCATCGTAAGAGGACACAGCGTTATTTCTTTTCCTTGAAGATGCAAAGAAGCTCCATGATTATGCAGAATAATACACTAAGCGTAACGAACAACACGCAGTATATAAAGAAACAAAGCAGCTCATCTCAACACACACTCACAAAAAAAGAACTTATTTATGAGCAGCTCCTTTATTATCCGAAAACATTCATCACGTCATAATTATCATTTCAAAAGGCAAGAGAGAGACTTCAAGGACAAGTTCATGGTAACTTTTATCTCTCTCTATACCCGACGAAAAGTGAATTCGCCTTTCGTAATCTTTTCTATGCCGTCTTTATTTATTATTTATGCCGTCTGCATAAATGAGCTGGACAAGACGTAACACCTGTCTGAGTCGGCGGAGAAAAGCCTTGGTAATTAAGATACGGAAGCGAGGCGTCTGCACAGGTGTCTGCTCGAAGGGGAAACAGGGCGAGAAATTGGCTTGCGTATGAATGGATGTTGATATCTGTGTTTATGGGTGTGTGTTTTTGCGCTTATTCACGAACACACACACACACACACATATATATATACACATTTATATATGTATGTATACACACACACACACACACACATATATATATATATACACATTTATATATGTATGTATACACACACACACACACACACACACACACACACACATACATACATATATATATATATATATATATATATATATATATATACATATATATATATATATATATATATATATATATATATATATATATATATATATATATATATATATATATATATATATATATATATATATATATATATATATATATATATATATATATATATATATATATATGAACACAACCACAAACACAATCACGTGAACACAAAAATGAAAATGAAACTAGCCACAATTCTCAATTCTCACTGTGGCTAGTTTCATTTTCATATATATATATATATATATATATATATATATATATATATATATATATATATATATATATATATATATATATATATATATATAGATATACATATGTATAATATATATATATATATATGTATATGTAAGTATATGTGTATATGCATACATACATACATACATATATATTTATACATATATATATATGTATATATATGTATATATGCATATATATGCATGCATATATATTTATACATACCTATATATACATGTATATATATATATATATATATATATATATATATATATATATGCATATATACATATATATATATATACAGATATATACATATATATACGTATATATATATATATATATATATATATATATATGTACATATATATATATATATATATATGAATATATAATATATATATTATATATATATACGAATATATATATATATATATATATATATATATATATATATATATATATATAAATACATATATATATATATATATATATATGTATATATATATTTATATATATATATATATAGATATATATATAGATAGACAGATAGATAGATCGACCGAGATATAGATAGGTTGGTAGATATATAGATATATAGATAGATAGATGCAAAGATATAGATAGGTAGATAGATGGATAGAATTACTATAAATTGATATGTATATAAATATGTATATATATATATATATATATATATATATATATATATATATATATATATATATATACATATAAGCATGTATGTATACATATATGTGCATATGTACAATAAGTAGATTAATATGTACAATAGGTAGATTAATATGTATACAGATATAGAGAGGTATTGCGAAAGAGAGAGAGAGAGAGAGAGAGAGAGAGAGAGAGAGAGAGAGAGAGACAGAGACAGACAGACAGACAGAAAAAGACAAAGACAGAGAGACAGACAAACAGTAAGACCAACCAAAGAGACACACTCGAAGACAGACAGAGCCACCAACCCAAAAGAGCCCCCAGAGACAGGTACACACGCAGGGGGTCCGAGCCAAATGGGATCGGGAGACATGAAGAAACGAGGACCAGAGACGGATGACCCCCCTCCCCCAACCCCCCACCCCATCCCCCGGTTAGCTCAGTGGATCTGGATGAATGTCTTTTGCCGGGACGGACGGGCGAGTGAGGCAGGTGGTGGCATCCCTCAGCTGTCACCCGGTCAATGTAGAGTCTCCCTCAAGTTTTTTTTTTTTTTTTTTTTGGGTGGGGGGTTGAGGGTGGGGGGGGGGTTGCTTGTGTGTTTGCTGTTTTAGTTTCTTCTTCTTCATTTCCGTTTTCTTCTTGGGCCTTTTTAGCGTTTAAAGCCCTTTCCTCGTCTACT
>NC_091564.1:31034360-31036860 GCF_042767895.1 Penaeus vannamei | reverse complement strand
GATAGCATTACAATAAGGCGATAATAACAATAATGACAATAAAAATGATAACAAAGATAATAACAATACAAATGATAACAAAGATAATAACAATAAAATGATAACGAAGATAATAACAATGAAAGGAGTGATAATGATAACGATAGTAATAGTGAATGAAGGACCTCCACCCCCCTTATCTCCCTCGGTCATTGCACAGGGAGCCCAACCAACCGGAAACCACGTCATTACTAATTGCACTTAGATCAAGGGAATCAGATGACCTTATTACTACGGATCCCCCGGAGGAACGGACGCCTCTGAAAGGACCCTCTCACACCTGGCTCGGAATCGTATATTCTTTGGAATGCTTGGAATAGCGTGGGATTCCGTCCCTCGCAGCTACGGATTCGGGCACCAGGATTTAATGGCGGCGAGCTTATCTTGTGAATTATGAATATCGTCGTTGAATTCAGCGTGAGCGATGGCGGTCCTTTTAACAGAGTCTTGGCCTTATCTGCATTTGCCTTTGTGGCGGACAAGTTATTAATGTTTATAAGTTAGTTTTCGTGATAACAGATTCCTGCCGGGGTGAAGGTACGTTACAAGGAATCAAAAAGAAATAGCGAGAGAAGAGAAAAAAATAGTTGTTGGTTGATAAGCATTGTGATGATGTTGAAATTGATAAGTTTTATTCATGTTGGTGAATTGATATTTGCAATGCTGAAGATGCAATGATAATGATAGGATACGATAATAGTGACAAAAGACACTGACAGAATCATTAGATAATGTTATAAGCATGTAGCCAGAAAAGAAACAGAAAGAAAAAATACAAAGAAGAAGTAGGAGAAGGAGAAGGAGAGCGTGGAGAAAAAGCAGACGAAGAAGAGGGCGAAAAAAATCGTAAGACATGGAAGCGATGGGGATGATGATGATAATAATCATGATAATAATAATGGTAAAGATAATGATAATGATACGACAGCAGAACATGAATATTGCTCATATATTGTCGCCGACGTAAGGTTAATTATCTTTCCTCTCTCTCTCTCTCTTCTTCTTCTTCCATCCCTCTCCCCCTTCCTCCTTCCCTCTCACCGTTTCCCTCTCCCTCTCCTCTCCCTTTCCCTCTCCTTCTCCCTTCCTCCTTCCCTCTCCCCCTTCCTCCTTCCCTTACCGTCTCCCTCTCCCTCTCCTCTCCCTTTCCCTCTCCCTCTCCCTTCCTCCTTCCCTCTCCCCTCCCCTTACCTCTCTAGTCACCCCGTCTCTAACAACACCGCCATGTATAAGCTTCGCAAATGCAGAAGTTGTCCTTCACGGAAATTAATCTCGGAGGATCGACGTCTCCATGGCAACAGAGACGCTACTTTGTTTACACTGGGTATTCATTCATGCGACAAAATGTAAACAATGTCAGTGCGTCGAGTACTTTATGCTTCCTCGTGGATCGGCATGCTATATGCTGAGACAGAGGACGGCGCTCTCATCACTGTTCTTTGTTGTTCTTTGTTCGTTATACAAGCGGGTATTTTCTCCTTGCAGGAAGAGTAATAATGAGAAATAAAGAGAAGCCAGAGAAAAAAAGGAAGAAGATAAATGTAAAGGAGAAGAATAAAGGGGAAGAGGTAAAGGAGGAAGTGGGGGGAATGGAGAAGACGAGGACGAAGAAAAAACATTGGGGAAGAATGATAATAACGATAATAACGCTGATGATAATGGTAATATAGTAGCAATAGGAATAATGATAAAGATAATAATGATTTTGATAATGATAATAACATAAATAATAAAAAAAATATGATATTGATAATAATAATAATAATGATAGTGCTAACAATTATAAAATCAATGATGGTGATAAAAAAGAATAATGATAAGTATAATGATGATGATAATAATAATGATGATGGTAACGGTAACGATAATGATAATAATAACAACAATAATGACAATGACAACCATGGTGGTGATAAATATGATGACAACAATGACTAGAATTATAATGATGATAATGATAGGGATAATCATAATAATGATGATAAAACAGTTGTAATAGTAGTAATACTAATAATGAGAATGAAATAATGATGAAAAATGAAAATAATGACAATTATGATGATCATAATGATAATAAAAGGATAACAGTAATAGAATTATTATGATAATGATGGTGATATTAATTACAGTAATAATGATCATAATAATAATAATAACAACGGCAACAACAAAATACTAAAAATAATAATGATAATGATAATAATGATAATGTTAAAACGAATAATGGTACTGATAATGAAAATATTAATAATAGTAACAAAAACAATAATAATGATCATGGTGTTAATAATGACAAAAATCATAATGATGATCATAAAGATGATAATAACAATAATAGTAATAATAACAACAATAATGATCATAATCATAAAGATAACAATAAAGATAATAATGGTAATAACAATGATAGTAATAATAGCAATAATAATAATAAAAAACAACAACATATATACACCAGACC
>NC_091564.1:31024360-31029360 GCF_042767895.1 Penaeus vannamei | reverse complement strand
AATAAAAAATAAAAAAAATCAGAGAACAAAGGAGCTAAGACCCCCAAAGCTAAGGCCGAGAAACGCAAGAACCTCAACGATAGCCATAAACCAGGGGAGTGTATCGCAAAATGCAAAAATCGTGTAGTAAAGCCAACAGCCTCTATAAAGGAGACAGCCATCGACGCGGCAGGACCTCCGATGGAGCTCGTGAGAGAAACAAAAGAGTGCCCGGCCATTGACCCTGAAAGGAAGAGGGGGCGAGGAAGGGGAAGGAGAGGAGGGGGAAAATGGAAAGAAAACAGGACTAGAAAAGGCCAGCGGGAAGGAGGCGGGGAAACAAAAAAAAGAGGAAAAGAGGGAATGTGAAGAAGAAAAAATGCAGAAAGACAAACACAAATATAAACGAACTTATCCACACATACAAAAACCCACACACACAAAAATCTACACACACACACACAGACACACAGAAACACACACATACACACAAATGTATATATATATATATATATATATATATATATATATATATATATATATATATATATATATATACGTAAATATATATATATATATATATATACATACATATATATATATATATATCATATATATATATATTATATATATATATTATATATATATATTATATATATATTATATATATTATATATATAAATATATATATATATATATATATATATATATTTGTTTGTATGTGTATATCTATATATAGATATATATGTATTTATATACATATGTACATATATATATGTATATATATACATATACATATTCACACACAGGCATACATATATATGGAGCAGGGTTCTTCTAAGTACGTAACGCAACAGTATAAAAAAATGAAGGACCGTGATATATATATATATATATATATATATATATATATATATATATATATATATATATATATATATATATATATATATATATATATATATATATATATATATATATATATATATATATAGAGAGAGAGAGAGAGAGAGAGAGAGAGAGAGAGAGAGAGAGAGAGAGAAAGTGGAGGGGAAATTCCACATGAGTAGTCCGGGAGAAAAGAGAGAGAATCAGAAGTTGAATTCTTGATGACGACTAAAAGATTCACTCCGTCATTTTAGAGAAAAAGATAGAAGTGAAAACTAAAGGTAAAAGAATTCTCTGAGCCAGGCCGCGTAGGGGAGCACGTTATTTGAGAATAGTTTAATTAAAAAACAAAACAAACAAACAGTAGAATGCTACTCCCGTGTCTGAGCGTGCACTTCACTCATCTTATTCTAATGTCCAATTACTTATAAGCATCATAAACATAACACTGCAGGCTCTAGGAAGTTGTCTAAGCAATGTCTGAAGTGAGCTTACTAATAACTGCATCTCTATTGTTAACTTTCGCCCCATAAACAGAGAAATAGACAAAACAAGCCAACTATGAAGGTAATGACTGCCTTGTTTACCTTTCCTGTCACCTGCTACCCATCATTAGTGTGAAAACATCATTATCGACTTCATGAAGTGAGCAACATACAGATTTCGTTAAGGATAACCAATTGAGTTGACGCATCCCAGCTAACCCAAATAATTAGTAAAAAAATAATGAAAATGATAACAAATGGAAGGACCATGTTAACGACATAGTTAGTAGATGTGAGATTAATGTTGTATGGAGCATGGTCGGTTATTTCCATGATCTTCTAATGGCAGTACATCTTTAAGAGGTCGTTAGAGTCTATTCTCATAAGAGAGAGAGAGAGAGAGAGAGAGGAAGAGAGAGAGAGAGGAAGAGAGAGAGAGTAAGATTAAAAAAAATAAAAAAAACTTCCTTATGAGTTACTTTACTTAACAATAACGATCTCAAAAAATAGACTAATTAAAGTAATAATTTCATGCGTTGATGACTATGATGGTAATGACGAAGATAATGACACTAATAGCGATGATAGTCGTGACATCGAGTGAAAAAAGACGATAAAGACAACAAATCATCATACCGTTTCACTGAAAATCAAATGTTCTTTTAATTCACCAAATCCGTTTCGTCATTTTGATGGAAGAGCGAAGTGTCACCCGTTCAAGTGGCTCGTGCAAATACAACTTCACTCGGTAACGGACACATTGTCACAGCGCCTATATGAATAGCTGCTAAAACGACTTCAATTAGAGGATTTCCAGCCACTTAGCGTCAGGGGGTTAAAGCCTGGCGCATAAAAATTCTGAGTCAACAAGAGTTCATCAGCGTTGTCTTTCTCGCGGAGTTTCTGATTATCACGTATCCTGCTTGATACAAATGTCAGTTTTCTGGTGAAGAGAAGGAGAAAGGGAGGAAGAGAGAGAGAGAGAGAGAGCTAGCAAGAGAGAGAGAGAGGGGGGGAGGGAGAGAAAGAGAAAGAGAGAGCGAGAGAGAGCGAGAGAGCAAGAGAGAGAGGGAGAGAGAGCGAGAGAAAGAGAGAGCGAGAGAAAGAGAGAGCGAGAGGAAGAGAGAGCGAGAGGAAGAGAGAGCGAGAGGAAGAGAGAGCGAGAGGAAGGGAGGGAGAGAGAAGAGGAAGAGAAAGAGACAGAAGAGAGAGAGAGAGAGCAAGAGAGAGAGAGAGAGAGAGAGAGAGGAGGAGAAGGAAGAAGAGAGAGAGAGAGAGAGAGAGAGAGAGAGAGAGAGAGAGAGAGAGAGAGAGAGAGAGAGAGAGAGAGAGGGGGAAGGAGAGAGAGAGAGAGAGGGGGAGGGAGAGAGAGAGAGAGAGAGAGGAGGAAGGGAGGGAGGGAAGAGAGAGAGGAGGGAGGAGGAGAGAGAGAGGGAGAGAGAGAGAGAGAGAGAGAGAGAGAGAGAGAGAGAGAGAGAGAGAGAGAGAGAGAGAGAGAGAGAGAGAGGGAGAGAAAGAGAGAGAGAGAGAGAGGAGGGAGGGAAAGAGAGGGAGAGAGAGAGAGAGAGAGAGAGAGAGAGAGAGAGAGAGAGAGAGAGAGAGAGAGAGAGAGAGAGAGAGAGAGAGAGAGAGAGAGAGGAAAAGAGGAGAGAGAGAGAGGGGGAGGGAGAGAGAGAGAGAGAGAGAGAGAGAGAGAGAGAGAGAGAGAGAGAGAGAGAGAGAGAGAGAGAGAGAGAGAGAGAGAGGAAGAGAGAGAGAGGGGGTAGAGGCAGGCTCTTTTGCCATTATTCTCTGTTAGTATGTGTATGTCTGTCTGGATGCCAATCCATCTATCTGTCTCTTTCTCTCTCTGTCTCTCCTCCCCCCCCCCTTTCTCTCTCTCCTTCCCTCTTTCTCTCGCTCGCTCTCCTTCTCACTCTCCTCTTTATTCCTCTATCCCTCCCTCTCTCTCTCTCTCTACCTCACTCTCTCCTTTCCCTCTCCTTATAATTTCCCCATACAACCCCTCGGAGACATTCTGCCATTAGCGAGAGCATGCGAGCGCCCGTGTCTGCGAACCCGAGAAGCGCCCTCGCCATTTCCTCCCGCCTCTCCTCCCCAGCCGAGTCACCAGGGCAAGTTATGGGTTTGACGCGGGTGACATCCTGAACGGCTTTCCTGAACAGAAATGCGGAGCTCTTTGTTGCCCCGGGACCTCCTACCGGTCTCTTCCTGTGTCGAAATAGCCTTATCGTTATCTCGTGAAGAGTGGCGAGGGGTCACGGTTATAGTGCTGATGATGCTGAGGCTATTCAGCATTCGCTCCGTAGCTCGTTGGAGGAATCGTTATAGTCAGGAGCGCTCTGTCGGTCTCGATATATCCCCTTCGAATGAATTGCCAATGTCTTAATTTATTACCTTGACGTGCATGTAATTATTCCCTTCCCAACCTAATTCTGATTGGGTGGTTCTTAAGTGTGAGATGCATGATTAATGATTCGCTCTAAATCGGATTTCCAATATTTCGAACAAATCATCTCAAGGACATTAAAGAATTATCTGCAGCGCACGGGTATCATAGCACCGCAGAGATGTCGTTTCGAAAAGCTCAATTTGTTATATATTTTCTCCTTTAATCCGTAGAAAAACTTAGTGAAACGTTTCCGTGCTTCACCAGAGAGGAACTTCCTCATAGTTTTCATCCTCATCAATTTTTCCGTCTCTTTCTTTCGTTTTTTCTCTCTCAAATCTTTTCTCCCTCCTCCTCCACCTCTTCGTGTTTCCGCTCGAATAGTCGCGTGCCTTCTGTTCCCCTGGCTGACTCCATCCATTCGCCTCGCCAAATGCGAATGCTGTTTCCCTTCCCTTTCGAGGTCTTCGTCATCAATTGGTTTCTTTGTGATGCTTCTTGCTTATCATTATCATGTTGGCTTTGACGGTCCCTCCACGCAGGAAAAGACCGGCCGCACCCTCGCGAGCGTCTCGTCATCAATATTCAAAAGGGAATAAGCCACAGTGGCCATAATAGTTGGTTAGACGCAATGGCTGACGTCCTGCCCCGAGAGTAATCAAGATTGAGCTGTGATTAACACATTAGGGCTGGCTTATGACCCCCGACACGTTCCCTCAGAGCGAACTAATTCGTTATTAGGGAGGAAGCTGGCTTGGTCTCCTTCACTCCGCGCTCACCTCTGATAAAGCCCTAGACTCTCTGAAATCAATAACACTAATGTAAAAGCTAATGTTTTGTGTGTGTTGCTCTCGTCTGATGTGCAAATAGAATTCGGTCGTGATGTGACAGCGGATCTGTGTATCTCCTTCATTAATCGTTAATTAACTCTGAGGACACACGGTATGGATGGTTGTTGCACTTACTCACTGTGTTTGTTTGCAGCTTCACTGTTATTCATCATGAGAGTCTAGTGTAAATTATGATGCTTCATTGGATGTTTAGAACTGTGCTGTGTAGCGGTCCTTGTTTTCAGGTAACTGTCAGTAAATGTATTGCATTTGTTATGTATACTTCATATGTCATTGCAAATGTGTGTGTCTGTATATATATATATATATATATATATATATATATATATATATATATATATATTTATATACATGTGTGTGTTTGTGTGTGTGTGTGTGTGTGTGTGTGTGTGTGTGTGTGTATATGTA
>NC_091564.1:31014360-31016860 GCF_042767895.1 Penaeus vannamei | reverse complement strand
TTTGTAGACGATCCTTGCGGAAAACCTCACAGGACGCAAAATAGTGATGATTATTATTACTATTTTATAACTAATATCGTTATTGTTTTTGTTATTAGCATTATTGTCATAATCATCATCATCATCTTCATTATTATTATTTTTATCATTATCATTATAATTGTTATTATCAGTATCATTATTGCTGTTGTGATTACTACTACCATTATTGTTATTATTATTACTCTTATTATTATTATCGTTATTACTAACATTATAATAATTATTGTTATTACCATAATTATCATTGTGATCATGGTTATCATTATTATTGTTATTATTATCATTATTATCTATGTTATTTTTATCATTATCATGATTATTATCGTTATAATTGGTATTATTATAATTACCATTATTGTTATTATTATAATTACCATTATTGTTATTATTATAATTACCATTACTGTTATTATTATCGTCATTATCATTATCGTCATTATTATCATTATCATCATTTATATTATTAGTACCACTATTTTTATCATTATGAATATTTTCAATATTAACATTATTATTACTGTTGTTATTTTTTTATTATTATCATTATTATTACTATGATAATTAATTTCCTGATTATCATTATTCTTGTTATAATAATAATAATAATAATAATAATAATAATAATAATAATAATAATAATAATGATAATAATAATAATAATAATAATAATAATAATAATAATGATAATAATAATAATAATAATAATAATAATAATAATAATTATTATTATTATTGATATAATAATAATAATAATAATAATAATAATAATATTAATTATTATTATTATCATTATTAATTTTATTATTATCATCATCATTATGATAATTATCATCGTTGTTATCATCATTGTTGTTGTTATTTTCGTTATTACTATTATTATTTTTTTTATCATCATTGCTAATATTATTATAATCATTATCATTGTTACCATTATTATCATTATGATCATTATCATCATTATTGTTCTTATCATGATCTTTATCATTTTTGTCTTCCTATTATTACTATTTTTATCATTGTTATTGTTATCAGTATCATTATTATCTATATCATTGATATTATTGTTATTATTATTACTGTTATGATGATGATAATAAGTGTAATAATTATAATGATAGTAATGATGATAATGATGATAATAATAATAATAATAATTTTTTGAATAATACTGAAGGTGATGATCATAATAACAATACTGATTATGGTAATAATGATGATAACAGTAGTAATAGTTATCATTATCATCATAATTATTATCCCTATTATTATCATTTTTATCATTATCATTGTTATTATCATTACATTTTCATCATGATTATCATTACTATCTTCAATCATGAACATCATTATCACCATACTCATTTTCATTATCATCATTTTCACCCTCAATAACATCCTCTCCATCATAATCGTCATCATCTTCATTATCGTCATCATTACTATCATCTTTATTTTCATTACCAACATCATCATCATTGGTAATATCATTATCTGTTAACGTTATCATTATCTCTGTTATCCTTATCATCATCTCTGTTATCATTATCATCATCTTTTTTATCATCATTATCATTTCTTTCTTTATCAGCATTATCACATTTCTTATCACTACTGTTATTACCATTTCCTCTGGCTAATTCATCGTCATTTTTATTATCACTGCTAACTTTATAAATATCGCTCCCACTAACTCCATCATTACCGTTATGGTTTCCAGAGTCTAAATAATAATTAGCATTAATTGCCATTATTAATTAGCACTGTATACGCAAACTCACCAATACCACAATTTTTCACGTTAACCCTTATCATAATTGCCAGTGTTGATAGCATTGGTCTCGTTGTGCGAATTACCGCGGCAATATTCATTATGG
Source organism: Penaeus vannamei (assembly GCF_042767895.1). Taxonomy (NCBI): domain Eukaryota; kingdom Metazoa; phylum Arthropoda; class Malacostraca; order Decapoda; family Penaeidae; genus Penaeus; species Penaeus vannamei. The sequence continues at coordinate 31,014,944 of NC_091564.1, read as the reverse complement.
CTTCACCTTTTTATTTACACGAATGCGGGCGGTATCGACGATAATTATTTGTCCGAAAGTAATGAAAAGACCACGAAGGGTAGACTAAAGAAGACTAATTTCTCGTCGCATTTCCAACCTTTCTCTCCTCAAAAGTAAAACAGAAAAATGGTACGCACTGCCCCCCCCCCCCATACTGTGGAATATGTAAACTAGACTAAAAATTCTGAAAGGGAACATCATGCACCTCCATGAATATGCATGCGATGAGGAAAAGCTTATGCATGACAGCTAGCAACTAGGAATGAAAGGGCTTTGTGCTCTTATTACGCCGTTCACGTCTTGCTGAGTTACGTAGCGGGAATATATATATACATATATATTTTCTTACACCCCCCCCCCCCCTTCGCTTTTTGTGTTTCCTCTTTGTTCAGAGACGATATAGTAATTGCGCATTTACGGTGGTTAAGCATTTGTTAACATAACGCAGTGTAAGATATGGTAACTGTGGTTTTATGATGGCAAAGGATGTATGAATTGTAAAGATATGATATAATGATAACATATTTACGGTGGGAAGAAAAAACATTTATTAGAGAAACGTG
>NC_091564.1:30956860-30959360 GCF_042767895.1 Penaeus vannamei | reverse complement strand
ATATATATATATATATATATATATATATATATATATATATATATATATATATGTGTGTGTGTGTGTGTGTGTGTGTGTGTGTCTGTGTGTGTATGTGTGTGTGTGTGTGTGTGCGTGTGTGTGTGCGTGTGTGTGTGTGTGTGTGTGTGTGTGTGTGTGTGTGTGTGTGTGTGTGTGTGTGTGTGTGTGTTTACATATATATATATATATATATATACGTGTGTGCGTGTGTGTGTATATATATATACATATATGTATAGACACTCATATATATGTATACATATAAATATATATTTGTATATATAGATAACGCCCGACCGTGTCTGCAGCCACATCATTACACGCGCCTCCCGCCCCGTTTAACGGCCGAACAACGGCGGCGGAACATCCGGTGATGGCGATAATCCAATTCGCAGGGGAAGGGGCGGGGGCATGGAAGGAGGGGGGGCATGAAGGGGGCAGGGAGCAGGCAATGCAATAACCTGATTAATTAATCAACCTTTTGCCTGCTCGAAAATCGTGATTATTCAGTGCTCAATTCAGACTCGTTCTATTTTTCTATTTGCCTTATTTCTTTTAAATTTTAGTAATAAAAGCACACAGGAGCGTTGCTGCTGGCTCTTTAGATCTAATCATCTTTTAATTATGTTGCTGACATGCAAACTGTATATTAAAAAAAAATGCATTGTTTCATTACAAAAAATCTCTCTCTATCTATTTGTCTTTCTTTTTTCTCTCTCTGCCATTTGTCTCTCTCTTTCTCTCTATCTCAGTCGCTCTCATGAACAAATATTATTTGTCAGTCGTTAAACGATTATAAATCATACAAAAATCGCCAAAGTAAAATAGGAGAAAAAGACGAAAGCAAGAGAAGCAATTTCGTTATTGGTCGTAAACATTTCCTTAGACGACCCTCGGGCGATTTACTGATCGGTAAAACTGCCTGTTCGCCTCTCCCAGCGCCACGCACTCGTCAGGCTCGTTTCGCCGCCGTGGAGTGCTCCTGTTATGGTTGCCTTCCAGTTAAGAGTAACAAGACGCCGGGACGGAAAGGACAGCGGCGTTTTAACACGTGGAAGGGAAACAAAAGATGAATTGTCGCAGAGCTAACAGAACGGCCTCGTTTTCGAAGCGGGCGGGGGGGGGGGGGTGTCTACATGTCACTGACTCGAACTCTCCTTTGGTGTATGTATTATACAGCAATATATGCTCATGTATATTCCGGTTTACGTGTATTTATTTGCATACAACTACTTCGGGCCGACAGACACATGTATAATCAATATATGTATATAAATGCATATATAAATCTGTGGATTTTTATCAATATATATATACATTTTTGTTAAGTTATAAATATTAAGTCCAAAATACGTGTATGTTGCGCTCTAGTAAGACTTCAACGGCGTGTTTTTGGCAGCTGCTGCAAAGTGCTGATTTATATCTTGCCGCAAAAATGCTTCTCCAAGGTATGCTCCTTCTCCATAAGGAAAATTTACGAACGAGAAACCTATTTCCTATTCTCTGATAACAACATAAAAAGCCGCGGCGCATTCCCACAGTGATATATAGCCCTTGCGACGATCTTTCTCAAAGCTCCCTGCAATAATATAAAATCCCTCGACGCCAATATTTACCAAGGTATGCAAATGACCATGCAACATCGGCCTTTTTCCCCCGCAAATGAATGCAATGGCGGAGAGGCTAAAAATGCAGCTCCAGACGCACGGCCGGGGGCGGGGGCGGGGGTGGGGGGGCGGCGCAACATAAGCGTGAGTACGACGTCCCCGGAGGGCGGCCGGAGAGGCATCCCGCAAGTCCACGCGGTCGGGTCGCCGCTGCTGGACGGGGTCGCTGGGGCATCCTCTCGCCAGTGCACGTTGGGGAAGTGTAAGAGGAGGTTGTGTCGAAGCGTTCCTGCGGCGAGCCCGACTCGGTCGCTCGCTCCTTCGCGTGTCTTTTTCTCCGCCGATTGTGCGGTGGCGCCTGTGTTCGTGATTCGGGAATTGTACGAAACTATTTGATGAATTCTTCGCGGAAGTGCTTCGTGCCGTGGAAACTTCCGACGTGATTCGGAATGGATGACAGATTGATAAGAAAATAATGATGTGATAAAGTGAAAAAAATAGTTTGAATGAATTTGAATAAATATAGGTCAACAAATTTCACAATAGGGAAGAGAGAGGAAAAATTAAAAGGACTTGCATAACTTTTCGCATTCGAGGATTACGAAACTCGCGGTAACAGCCTCGCGGAACTGCTCTCTTCGAAGCCAAAAAAAGAAAAGAAAAGAATAAAGGGTGGAAGGGCGGGGGAGGAGGAGGACGGACGAATAAGCTCGCCCATAAAACAGATATTCCTCTTCGACAACAGGAAAAAAAAGGTAAAGAAAAGAAAACATAAGAAAAGCCTTCGATAATTTTACGACAACCGGTGATGGCTTTGTGCAGGACCCTCGTTTTGGCCGCTGTCACGGCTCTCTTGGCAGGCCGGAGCACCG
>NC_091564.1:30944360-30949360 GCF_042767895.1 Penaeus vannamei | reverse complement strand
ACCTTTCCTCCCCTTTTATCTCTTCCTTATTCGCCTTCGTCGTTCTCTCCCTTGTATCTCCTCTGTCTTTCTATCCATCCTGTCTTCACTCCCTTCCCTTTTATCTCCCCCCTTCGCCTTCTTTCCCCTTGTATCTCCCTTGCTCCTCTCTCTCTTCCTTCTTCCCACTCACTTCCCTTTCCATCTCGTTCCTCCATTCGCCTTCCCCTCCCTCTCTATCTCCTCTCTACTCCACCACCCTTCCTCTCTTCTCTTTCCTCTCTCCATTTCCCTCCTCTCCCTCTCTCCTTCCGTCCTTCACTCCTCCTTCTTCTTTCTTATCCTTGTTTCACCTCTTCTTCCATTTCTATCCCTCTCTCCTCTCTCCTCCTTCTCCCTTCATACTCGTCTCCATCTCCTCTGTCTGCTCTTTTTACTCATTCACTTTTGCCTCTCTTCCATCTCTATCCACTCTCTCTCTCCTTCCCCCTCTCTCTCCCTCTCCCTTTAGGCATCCCCTTAACGCTTCGCCTTTTCCTCCATCTTGTATCTCCCCTTTCGCCTTTACTCCTCTCCTTCCTCCTTCCACCTTCCGCCTTCTTCTCCTTCTATCATCTCCCTTCCTCTCTCATTCGCCTTCTGTCCCTTTCTAGGCATCTCACTATCTCATCTCTCACTCCTTCCTCTCTTGCCATTCTTATCCTCTCTTCCATCTCTTCCTTCCAAAGCTATTCACTCCCTCCCCTTTTTAATCCCTACCTCTTCCTAGCCTTCTTCCCTTCTATCCTCTCTCACCTCTCTCCTTCCCCCTTTACTACACTCCCCTTTCATCTCCGCCCCCCTTCGCTTTCCTCCCTTGTATATCTCCCTCGCTCTCTCTCTCCTTCTTCCTTCACTCCCTTATCGTTTTCATCTCGTTCCTCCATTCGCCTTCATCCCTTCTATCTCACCTTTCTCTCTCTCTCTCTCTCTCTCTCTCTCTCTCTCTCTCTCTCTCTCTCTCTCTCTCTCTCTCTCTCTCTCTCTCTCTCTCCTTCCTCTCTTCTCGTTTCCTCTTCCGTTGCCTCTCGTCCCCTCTCTTCCCGTACCATCTACAGCAGGTTTCTGGAGATTACACACTTTCATGCCTGGCTTGTTAACTTTCCCATTTCCCTCGTATCTTTCCTGTTGATTTGTTCTTGCACGAAGAAGCTACCTCTTTTTTATTATTATTTTTTCAAGGGGGCTCTTTCGTGAACAGATGTTTTTTTTTTCTTGTCGTTTTTTATTTTGAATACGATGAAAGTTAGCTCGTCTGTGATCTCTTTATTTTACCCCTTCGTTCTCTGTTATTTGTTCGGTGGTTCCTTTTATCCGTCTGTCTCTGTGTTCATATATCTTTGTCTGCCTGTGTCTCTTTCTCTGGTTGTGTGTGTCTGCATATTGCTTCCCCTTTCTCTCTCTCTCTCTCTCTCTCTCTCTCTCTCTCTCTCTCTCTCTCTCTCTCTCTCTCTATCTATCTATCTATCTATCTATCTATCTCTCTCTCTCTCTCTCTTTCTCACCCTTCCTTCCGTTCCTGTTTCCCTCGCTCCCTCTTCTTCTTTCCCGTCATCCCCTTTCTCTTCCCTTTCCTATGTTTCTTTTATATATCTGTCGCGTTTTTCTCTCGCCTCTTCCTTCTGTCACCCTCCCTTCTGCCTCTCATAGTTTCCTCTACTTTTGTGAACCTCATATTCGTTACCTTCCCTTATCTCCCCTTCCTTACTCTCGTTGCTCCCTTTCATTCGTGATTTCTCCCCTTCCTCCTTCCTTATCTACCCTGCCCCTTCTCCTTCGATGTCAAGCTGTCTGTCACTTCCCTTCATCGTTACCAAGTCCACAGACAAGCCTTCATCGCCCCGTCCTCTTCTTGCCCCCACTCCTAGCGCTTCCTGGCCTTCCTCATGGCCCTCCACCCCCTGGTCTCTCTCTATCCCCCACTGGTCTCCTTCTACTCTCCCTGCTTCCCCCCCTGGTCTTTCTACCCTCCCTGCCTCCCCCTGGTCAGCTGCCCTCCCTGGTCTCTACTCTCCTGCCCCCCCCCTGGTCTTCTGTCCTCCACTTGGTCTCCTTCTATTCTCCCTGCCCCCCCCATTGGTCTTCTACCCTCCCTGGTTTCCCGCAACCTCCCCAGGTCTTCCTCTACTCTCCCAGATTTCCCTCTACACTCCTGGTCCCCGTCTCCTACTCTCTCTGATCTCCCTCAACTTCCCTGGCTCTCCTAACCCCCTGGCTCTCCTAACCCCCCTGGCTCAACCCCCTGAAACTCCCTACAGGTCTTTCAGTCTTCTACTCTCCCAGATTTCCCTCTTACACTCCCTGGTCTCTCTGCCCCCCCTGGTCTCCTCTCTCTGATCTCCCTCAACCCCCTGGCTCTTTCAACCCCCCTGTTCTCTCTCTACCCCTTCCTTCAGTCTTCCTCTACTCTCCTCGGTTTCCTCCTACCCCCCTGGTCTCCCCGTAGCCCCTCCCCATCTCCCGTAGGCCTACCCCGAGGTCTCCCGCGGGTTGTCCGCCTTTCGGCCGGACTACCTGTTGTTGTCAGCTGGTAGGTCGCGAGACATTGGAATCTTTATTTACTTCCTGCACGAGAGACATTGTTCTAGCTCCCCCTTCCCCTCACCTACTCTGCTCCGCCTATGCCCTCTCCCCGCTCCCGCCCCCACTTCACCTTCTATGAATAAAACAATGCTGCAGTACCGTGCCAGGAGACGCGGGTGGTGGGCAGGGGGTAGGATTATTGGGGGCAGAGGGAGGGGGGCAAGGAGGGAGGGGGGCATTAGAGTGGGAGGAATAAGAGGACGCGATGCATTTTCCACGCCCCCGCCCCCTCCACCGACTCTCTTCGACCCTCCGTCCTCCCCTCTCTATCCCTCTCTTCCCCTCCCCCCGGCCCTCCCCTCCCCACGCGTCGTTGCCCCAGAGCCACGACGTCATAAGGGGAAACGTTTGATCCTTGATTGAATTAAGTCCAGTGCCCAGGATTCTTGGGTGAGCCTCGGCGATGTGTTCCTGATTAGCCTGCGATTCCCCGCCCTCCATCCGCCCTTCCTCCTTCCCTCCGCTTCCCTCCCCAGGCCCTCCACCTGTCACCCGCTCTTTCGTGCTTCACCAAGGCTGAACCTATTAAATTCAGCCCTCTCTCCCTCTCCTCCGCTGGACGTGACCTCTCACATCTTCCCCCTCTCCCCCTCTCCTCTTCATCTGCACTCTCTCTCTTCCCCGATCATCCTCTTCTAATCCTCCCTTCTCCCATCCCCTCCTTTTCCGTTCCTTTCTCCTTCCCTTTCCTTTCCCTCCTCTCTCTTCCCCCAATCTCTTACCTCACAACCACTCAGGAACCGCCACACATTGCGCCTATGGTTGGACTTGCCTTCGACGTCTTGAAGAACGGGAAGGAATGTATAGAGTTTTGAGCAGGACTGAGGCGGAGAAAACGCGGATGAGAGATGAAAATTACGAGAAAAAAATATTAAAAAGGAAAAGGTGGGTTTGAGGATGATAGAATAGGAGGAAAAAGATGGATGAAGTCGAAAAAACAGTGGGAAGAAATGGAAAGCTGAAAGATGGGGATGAAAGATAAAAACGGAATGTAGGGAGGTTGAGTGGGATTAGCCTAGGGTATTACCATTGACGGCCACGGGTTTTTTTCTGACATGCTTTGATTGATGCCTTCCCTCCCCGCCACCCAGCCTTCCCAACCAATTATTCACAACCAGACATTAAGGTCAGATTAACGACACATGGCCGAGAAAGGCAACTTTTTTGGTGGGTCAACATTCCACTTTACACTTTGATTTAAGGTACCCCGAAGTTTGACCTTATCTCTGTCTCTACTATCAATCGACCTATATTCATGGTAGAAAAGCCCACAATGCACTAGTTTGTGCATTGTGGGTATTTCTACCATAGTATCAACACGGTAGAGTGTTTTTCCATTCACCTATATTCATATATATCAATTTATCCGTCTGTTTATGTATATGTTGTATAGAAGCCTATTGCATTAGTATGTTAGTATGAGTTATGAGTTTCGAATACGTTGTGTGGTGTTTACAAGTTTCACAACCAACAGATTCACAACCAACAGATTCTTATTTTTTTCTGGTTATCACCTGGTGGCGGACCTAGAGCTTAGGGCTCCTCAGCTCCACCTCCCCCACCCTACCCCCTCACACACCCGGATAGGAAACCTCCTTCATTCCCCCCATCCCCTGTGTATTCTCCCCCCTCCCCAAACCCCCCATGTATCCCTCCCCAAAACCTCATTCTCCCCTTCCCCTAAACCCCCCTTCACCCCCTCCCTCCCCCAAACCCTCATTCACCCCTTCCCCCAACCCCCCCTTTCACCCCCTCCTCCCCCAAAAGCCCTCATTCTCCCCTTTTCCCAAACCTCCCTTTCACCTCTCCTCCCCAAACCCTTATTCACCCCTTCCCTCAAAACCCCCTTCACCCCCTCTTCCCCAAAACCTCATTCTCCCCCTTCGCCAAACCCCCCACTCTTCACCTCTTCTCCCCAAAACCCCATTCTCCCCTTCCCCCAAACCCCCCTTCACCCCCTCACTCCCCCAAACCCCTCATTTACCCCATCCCCAAACCCCCCCTTCACCCCTCCTCCCCAAAACCCTCATTCACCCCTTTCCCCCAAACCCCCTTCACCCCCTCCTCCCCCAAAACATCATATTCTCCCCTTCGCCAAACTCCCCCTTCACCCCCCCTCCCTCCCCAAACCCTCATTCACCCCTTCCCCAAACCCCTCCTTCACTCGCCTCCTCCTCCCAAACCCTCATTCTCCCCTTACCCCCCTAAACAAACCCCCTTCCACTTCTCCCAAACCTCATTCTCCTTCCCCAAACCCCCTTCACCCCTCCTCCCCAAACCCTCATTCATACCCCTTCCCCATACCCCTTTCACCCTCCTCCTCCCCAAACCTCATTCACCCCTTCCCCAAACCCCCCCTTCACGCTCCCTCCTCCCTCAAAACCCCTCATCTCGTCCCC
>NC_091564.1:30939360-30941860 GCF_042767895.1 Penaeus vannamei | reverse complement strand
TTCCTAATGGTCCTGTCATTAGCATCGTCAACGTCAATTTCACTGACAAACGCCCTTTCGTCTTCGTCTTCGTCAACGCATCTCTGAATTCACTATCCCTTTCACTGCCACTCAACGCACCACCTCTTCACTTCACTATTCCTTTCATTTTCACTCTAACCGTCACTCACTCTCACAGGGTAGGTAATTAACGCACACGAATTAGCCTCGTTAATCCCAAGTCTTAGCCATTCTCTCTGTTTCGGATGCTGCTCTTGATCAGGTGCGACCAGCGGAAAGTCTGTTCGCTTGGGCTTGTGTGACGTCACTGCCTTTCTCGTTAATTTTTTTGTTTCTTTTTGTTTATTAATTTCTCATTTTACGTTTTCAATTTCCTTTCGGAGATGTTTTCCTTCTTCTTCCTCCTTCTCCAACTCATTATCATTATCATCAGAAGCATCATCATTATCATCACCATCTTATCATTACCATCACCATCATCATCATCATCATCATCACACCATCATCATCATCACCATTATCCTCATCCTCATCCTCATTATCATCACCATCTTCATTATCATCATCATCATCATCATTATCACACCATCTTCATTATCATCACCATCATCACCATCACCATTACCATTATCCTCATCCTCATCCTCATCATCAACATCTTCATGATATTACTCCCATCATTGATATTTATTATCTTCATCATTTCCATTACTATTCATCATCAGAGTCACAATCACCATCATCATATACAACATTTCTGTCCATAAATTTCTGTAAAGAGTTTGTTATGGCAAGCATGTTTGGAACATGATTTGCCGAAAGATCAAAGGAAAGGGGCGGAGAGAGAGAGAGAGAGAGAGAGAGAGAGAGAGAGAGAGAGAGAGAGAGAGAGAGAGAGAGAGAGAGAGAGAGGGAGAGAGAGAGAGACAGAGAAAGAGGGAGTGATAGATAGACAGAGATAGATGGATAGATAGATAGATAGAGAGAGAGAGAGAGAGAGAGAGAGAGAGAGAGAGAGAGAGAGAGACATGAGATAAGAGAGAGAGAGAGAGAGAGAGACAGAGAGAGAGAGAGAGAGAGAGAGAGAGAGAGAGAGAAAGATTGAGATAGATGGATAGAGAGAGACAGAGAGAAAGAGAATCAGTAATAAGCTAAATGAATGAACAAAGAAATGAAAAAAAGAGTGGTCAGACTGCCGCCAAAAATGGCCAGTGCTGCCAACAGGAGATCCTCGTCGAGGGAGACTGATTTTAGTTTTTATTTATATATATATTTTTTCAGTTGTATTATTATCATTCTTTATCTTGTCTTTTAATTTTTATTATTTCACATTTTCCGCATGATATTTTATTGATAATATTATCGTCCTTGTCATCATTATTGTTATAATGATGATAATAATGATACTACTACTACTAGTAGTTATTATTATTATCATTACTATTACAGTAATGACGATGATGATAATAATGATGATTATTATCATTATTAGCATTATTCTTATCATTATTGATGATTATCATTATTATTAGCATTATTATTATTATTACTATTATTGTCATGTTGATGATGATGATGATTATCATTATCATTCCATCAGCCATTTTTCTTATTTTCATTAATTTCAAAATTATCCTTATTATCAATAATTTTACCGTTCTCCTTCGTTTCCTCTTATTTTCTTCTTTTGTTTTCTTGCAGGAAGAGGTACCTGTAGCTGTAGACAAAGTAGTTGTATTCCCATGCGACGCCTGCTGTAGAGACCCGCTTAGTGCATGGCAGCATGAAGCGCATTGCGTTGTGATGATATAGTGTACGAGAGTGAGTTGTCCGAAAGGTCGACGTTTAGAGGTTAATAAAGGGATTTCAGACGGACGAACAGCTAGGGACAGACATGTAGACAAACGAGGCAGACACGTAAATTTAGCGATGTAGACAAACAGGAAAACTGACGACGTAGACAAAGAGAGAGAGCAGGTAAGTGTTTTACAATATAGAAAATGCACATGCAACACATGCATGGATAAACAAAGGTTAGAGAAAGAGGGAGGGAGGGAAGGAGCGAGAGCGAGAGCGAGAGCGAGAGCGAGAGCGAGAGAGAGAGAGAGAGAGGCAAGTAGGCAGGTGACGTAGACAAAGAAAGAGCAGGTAAGTGTGTTACAATATAGAAAATGCACATGCAACACATGCATGGATAAACAAAGATTAGAGAAAGAGGGAGGAAGGGAGGGAACGAGAGCGAGAGCGAGAGCGAGAGCGAGAGCGAGAGCGAGAGCGAGAGCGAGAGCGAGAGGGAGAGCGAGAGCGAGAGCGAGAGCGAGCAGGCGGAGAGCGAGAGCGAAGGCGAGGCAGGCGGAGAGAGAGCGAGAGCGAGAGCGAGAGAGAGAGAGAGAGAGAGAGGGACAAGCAGGCAGGTGACGTAGACAAAGAAAGAGCAGGTAAGTGTGTTACAATATAGAAAAAAAAAACACATGCAATACATACATGATAAACAAAGGTT
>NC_091564.1:30911860-30916860 GCF_042767895.1 Penaeus vannamei | reverse complement strand
GCACTGTTTACCGTGTAAGCAATCAGGATCTCTGGAGCAATCTTGGAAATGAAATATGACTGCACTGCGCCATTTATCATTAGCACGAAATTAAATAAAAAAGAAAAGTAAAAAAAAGGAAAAGTAAAATAAAAAGAAGAAAAAAGAAAAGGGAAAAAAGAAAAAAGAAAAGGAAAAAAAAGGAAAGGAAAAGAAAAAAGAAGAAAAAATAATATATAAAGAAAATAGTGTAATTGTAACGATTACTTGGGTTTGGTGAAATCTTGATACATATACAAGAAGTATAATTAATCTACTGATAACAGTCTCATTAGATTCTCCTTCGAAGATTAATATTGTTTGTGTTAATGCATAATGGTATGTAATTTCAGTGGATTATAGATGAGTTCGAGACACCCAGGAGTGGATTCTGATGCAGTTATCATTTTGATGTGGCTAAGATGAGGAAGTGATGAGGAAGATTATTTTAAAATAAAAGAATAGAAAAATTAATTCAGCTTTAGCAAATGCATTTCGTACCTTTATTTTATAAGAATATCCCATGATTAATGGAATGAGCGTGCGTGATTTCTCTTTTTTAAATACATGCTGCGATGGAGAAGTTTTATCATGTGTGGAATTCATGACGAACAGATTGCAACAGGAACAACGAAGGGAAGGACAAGAAAACACACGAATATGTCGAAGGCCTTTTCGCTTATGCTTCGTCAAGGCATATTCGTGTGTTTTCTTGTTCTTCCCTTCGCTATTCCTGAGGTTTTATCACATCAAATGAGTGAATGTACCAGGTGACATTAGCATAAAAGAATATACACCACAGGTACCCGTAGGTGCTATTGGGCCAATACGAGTGTACATCACGGAGGGAAATCCTACAGGTGAAAGTTACAGGGTTGTTGGTTCAAAGGAGAAATTACCTGTTAAACATGATTAACTATTTTATTATCAGAATACCTTTGCTTTTTTATATATATTGCCATAATTGGATCCTTGTTTGACCTTTCCTTTATGTTGTCTCCAACAACCCTGGCTCCTATAACGTCTTTCACTCGCCCTGCTGCCACATTTTGTCATTTATATTCTATTTCCTTGTTTATTGTTTTATTGGATGATATATAGCTTTCGTAGTCTGTCAACGAGATTGAGGGATTATCATTAACTTTTTTTTGGATGGGAACAGAATGTTAGGCTTCGATGATCTAATCTTATCTAATTTAGGATCCGATTAAAAGACCCATTAATGCGATCCACGAAAGGAAATGGGTTTCCTGTAGAAAGTAAGAAAATAAACACCGTTGACCTTGATTATCTTGTTTTAGTAATTAATGCAGCCATGATATATTATAACCAAGGTGATACTGCGAATCCCATTTGTGTCATGAATAATAGACTAATTACAATGTGCTCAGACAAGTATAATTATGAGGAATCAAAACAAGAAACGAATATTTACACAAGGAGTATATTTAACCCAAACCATCGGACATAAAGGTATCAGATTCGAATACACACTGCCTTGTGAGCAACTAAAATATATGACTTCATGTACAAAAAGGTTAGGCTGTTAATTCCAACAGTATCACTATTTCGACGGTAAAACGACTTTCAGGGAGTCATGTTAAACTATAACAAACTACTCAGTATAATGAAAAGACTTCTGTGGTGTTGAGGCGTGTTTGGAAAAGCCAGATGTCTGACGAAGGCACAAGGTTGGTGGTGGTGGAGGAGGAGAGGAGAGGAGAGGAGAGGAGAGGAGGGGAGGGGAGGGGAAAGGAGGAGAAAGGAGGAGAGGAGAGGAGAGGAGAGGAGAGAGGAGAGGAGAGGAGAGGAGAGGAGAGGGAGGAGAGGAAGAGGAGAGGAGAGAGAGGAGAGGAGAAGACGGGGGGAGGAGGAAGAGGGGGAGGAGGAGAAGAGAGGAGAGGAGAGGAGGAGGAGGAAGAGGAGAGGAGGAGGAGGAGGTGGAGAGGAAAGGATAGGTGGAGGAGGAAGAAAGGAGAGGAGGAGAAAAGAAGAGGAAGAGGAGAGGAGAGGAGGAGGTGGAGAAGAAAAAGAAAAAGAAGAGGCTAGGAGAGGAGATCAGAAGAGGAGAAGCGAGTAGAGGAGGAGAGGAGGCGGAGGAGGAGGAGCAGGAGTAGGAGGAGCCCCGCCATCAGCCAGGCATTTACGCGAGCGGGGCGCGAGGCCAGTTACAAATGCGCCGGCAAAGTTACCCCCGTTGTTTCCAATTGCAGTTTATCCGCGGGTGTCGGTGCCTTGTTTTGTTGATGAGGTGGGCGTGTGATGAGGAAAGTGGCGTGGTGTGTGGGCTGATAGCATTAACTGCAAAGGTTTAGGCTTGACGCGGATAGGAGCAGGGGGAGGGAGGTAGGGAGGGGGAGGGGGGTTCCGGGTGCGTCGGCTGAGGTCCCTGCTTAACATGGGTACCTGCTGCTGCTGCTCTCTGTCCCCTTGCAAGGCATGCCTTGGGAACAAGCATTCCCGTCGCGGAATGCTGGAATTGCGGAAGGCAGAGAGAAAAAAGAAATATTTTATTTACTTTCATAATTTTTAGATAGGAGATACATACACATGCGCGCGCGCACACACACACACACACACACACACACACACACACACACACACACACACGCACGCACGCACGCACGCACGCACGCACACACACTCACACTAACACACACACACACACACACACACACACACACACACACACACACACACACGCGCGCACGCACACACACACACACACAGACACAGACACACACACACACACACACACACACACACACACACACACACACACACACACACACACACACACACTCACACAAACAATCAAACACACATAAACACACAAATACGTACATATAGACACAAAGCTACCTACAGGCGCGCGCACAATACCCCCGAGGTATCGCAGCCACTGACCACAAATTATTTACGACCGCAAGATCTGCCACAGACTTCATGCCTTGCGCTTGATACGATCGAAACTTCCCTAAAACCTGATGTCACATCCTTTATATTCCCCGCAATTCCGGTTTTTATCCTTATGGCCTCTTGTGCTCAACCCTGTCAGCCATGTGTGCGTGTGTGCGTTTGTGTGTTTGTGTGTGTGTGTATGTGTGTGGGTGTTTGTGTGTGTGTGGGTGTGTTTATGTGTATATGTGTGTATGTTTATGTGTATGTGTGTGTGTGTTTATGTGTATGTGTGTGTGATTATGTGTATGTGTTTATGTGTATGTGTCTGTGTTTATATGTGTGTGTTTATGTGTATGTGTGTGTATGTGTATGTATGTGTATGCGTTTATGTTTATGTGTGTGTGTGTGTTTATGTGTGTGTGTGTAAGCCTGTGTAAGATTATTTCAGAAGAAGATGATGAAGAAGAACAACAAGAAATGCAGAGAGGCAATGATGCTGCCAAAGGCTTTTCTCATTTCTGCTTCATCACGCAGCGGGCAAGATGGCCTGGACATAATCATATGTTCGCCTTTTCTTGCCTTCGTTGTTCATTTACATCACGCGTGTGTCTGTATATCACATGTTTAAAACATGATTTTTTTCGTGTTTCAAAAAATATGTAACTAAATGTTTTGATACTAGTTGTGTTAATAGAAGGGGTGTTGCCTTTTCAGTAAGCAAACAATTCCAGGATATCGTATTTGAAGGATATCCCACAACAAAGTCAAAGATAATATTACATGTTTTGTGGTCACTTATTTCAAGAAAACGAAAGATCAAATGTTTACTTCGATTGGTTGCCAGATGTACAAAAGTGGGAGCCAGCAAGTGTACCGAAATATAATTCCGCAATTATATATATATATATATATATATATATATATATATATATATATGTATATATATATATATATATATATGTAATATATATATATATATATATATGTATATATGTATGTATGTATATATATATGTATATATATATATATATATGTATATATGTATGTATGTATATATATATGTATATATATATATATATGTATATATGTAAATATATATATATATATATATATATATATATATATATATATATATATATATATATATGTATATGTACATGTATATGTATATGTATATATATATATATATATATATATATATATATATATATATATATATATATATATATATATATATATATATATAGATACACACACACAGCACACACACATATATATATATATGCGTGTGTGTGTGTGTGTGTGTGTGTGTGTGTGTGTGTGTGTATATATATAAATATATATATATATATATATATATATATATATATATATATATATATATTCATATATTTCTCTCTATATATATGTGTGTGTGTGTGTGTGTGTATCTATGTATGTATATGTACATACATGTGTGAGGGAGGGGAGAGAGAGACAGATAGGTCATTTGGAGGAAATAGCTAGAAAAGAGGTTAGGTTTAAAAGGCAGCATCTATTCGTGTTTGATTCCAATTATCTGTCTGACCCCACGAGCCGCGGCGCTTGACAGGACCATCACTATCTTTTCGCCTATTAATATTCATCCCATCGTCTATGGTACATGCAAGGCCCAAGAGCATGATGAGTTTTCAATTTACGGCGATATTTAATTCTGACACACACTGGTGTTTTTGGAGAACTTATTTGTCTTTCTACATTTATTTAGAGATTTATGGAAGCTGCCTGATATCCTCTGTATGCTCTACTTATATGTGAATGAAGTAATATATATACATGTATATGTATATATGTATGCGTGTGTATGTGTGTGTGTGTGTGTGTGTGTGTGTGTGTGTGTGTGTGTGTGTGTGTGTGTGTGTGTGTGTGTGTGTATACAGGCGCGCTTGCGCTTGCGCGTGTATATATTTATATATGTGTGAGTGTGTGTGGATCTTGTTCCGCATTCAGTAATGCACTTGCGATGGTTAAGTCGCTAGTAACTACCGTACAGTTACGATCGAAAACTTACCATCGGAGTTATAAGTAGACATAGGCCTATA